>NW_007731550.1:146302-147916 GCF_000696425.1 Galeopterus variegatus
AGAGCAATTCATTCAGTAGGGCATGGTCCTTTCCTCACACTCTAATCATCTCTCAAAGACCTCACCTCTCAAGTACAATAAGTGGATTTTCTACCCTTAATACTGTTACAATGGAGATTAAGTTTCCAATACATGAACTTTTAGGGGACACATTTGACCTAAAGCAGCATGAGTGTGGAAATGGTCTCTTGAGCTTATGTGAGTACATGTGCCAAAACCTATAAAATTATATACTTTGATTGTGTGCAATTATACCTCAATAAATCTGTTTAACGTATGTGAAAAAGATTATTCAACATGTAATCCCTGCATGCAAGGTCCTAGCAATATTATTAGCAAAAACATACACATTGTTGAAAAACTAGAGAAAATAGTAGTATATAAAAACACATATACATACATATATGAGGAAATTAATGCAAAATAAATGGAAGAATGTGGGTCTTACAGGACAATGTAAATGTAGGGCAAAAAGAAGCCAGAATGGGTGAGAAAGATTAGCATAAGACTAATAATGAATTTGAAAGAAGCAAAGCAATTTCTTTACCATCTTATTTGTTTTATTTTAATTTGGTTTGTGATTATTGTAACTATAGCCCACAGAAGGTCAAATAATATTGTTTATTGTCTCTACAGTTCAGACAGTTTTAATTGTACATTGGAAAACAAATATGTTTATGCTTTGCAGTATGTGTGTTGTTTAAATGAATGAGAAGAGAACATCTGGGGTCTCATAAAATGAGAAGCATAACTACAAAAATTACTTAGATGCCATTTTTAATTATCATAAATTTAAGCGACTTTTGAAATAACACAGTAATTGTGCTCATTTGGGCACTGACATTAAACGTTTAGGTATGTTACAGCCTTATACTGACACTAATATTTGTCTTATTAAAAAATTGTATAGTGAAGAAGAATTGTGAAGAAGATAAGGGCCTAATTTCATTCTTCTGCTTGTGGTTATGCAGTTTTCTCAACATCATTTATTGAAGAGGCTGTTCTTTCCCCAATGTCTGTTCTTCGTGTCTTAGTCAAAAACAAGTTGGCTGTAGATATGTGGATTTATTTCTGGTTACTGTATTCTATTCAAATGGTCCATGTGTTTTTATACTAGTACCATGCTGTTGTGATTACTATAGCTTTCTATATTTTGAAGTCAGGTAGTGTGATGCCTCCAGCTTTGATTTTTTGCTCAGGATTGCTTTGGCTATTCAGGGTCTTTTGTGGCTCCATATGAATGTTAGGATTATTTCTATTTGAAAGCTGACTTAGGAAAGATGACCTTTATTGCTGGCTTCTGGAGCCATAATTAAGCTCATAAGGGCTGCCATGGTGTTTTAGGACATTTGGGGTGTTATAACAATTTATCATAGATGTGTGGCTTGTAAAAAACAAATTTATTTCTTACAGTTCTGGAGGCTGGGTAGTTAAGATCAAGATGCTGGTGTCCGGTGAAGGCCTGCTTCCTGGTTCATAGATGATGATTGATGGAGTTTGGATGTGTCCTCCCCTCCAAAACTCATGTGGAAATTTGATCTCCAATGTGGCAGTGTTGGAAACTGAGTCATGGGGGCGGATCCCTCATGAACAGATCAATGCTCTCCCTGGGGA
>NW_007731550.1:148547-156616 GCF_000696425.1 Galeopterus variegatus
CTCTCCCTCGCTTCCTCTCGCCATGTGATCTGCTTGTACTGATGCCTGCCACTTTCTGCTATGAGCAAGAGCAGCCTGAGGCCCATGCCAGGTGCAGCTGTCCCAGAATCACAAGCCAAATAAACCTCTTTTCCTTATAAATTACCCAGTCTCAGGTATTTCTGTTATAGCAACACAAAACAGACTAAAACAGTGATCTTATCACTGTTTTTTCATTTCATGTAAAGGGCTATCTAGCTATTTTGGTCTTCTTTTATAAGATCATTAATCTTATTCATGAAGGCAGGGACCTAGCCTTCTCCCAAAGGCCTCACCTCCAGATACCATTATATTAGAGACTAGGTTTCAACTGGGGAACTTTGTGGGAATATAAACTTTCAGCTGCACGTGGGAAGGAGCAAGGCCCTCAGATGTTCCTCCTTTCCATCCGTGTTATCTTCACTAGATCTTGCTACCTTTTCTGTGCCTATAACAGTGTCTGGCAAGGAATATACTACATTTTTCTGCCCTCCTGTATTCTCAAAATGCAAAATAGTTAAAGCAATTAAGAAATATAACACTAAATTTCCCAACTGATAAAAAGTGGTGAAATTTGAGAACTTATTACTTAACAAAGTAATCTACTCATCAAATATTTATAAAGCATCAATTGTGCGTCAAACTGTTTTTCAGGTTCTAAGAGTGCACATCGGTGGGGCGGGGGGTGGAGAGAGAAATTATTTCCATCATGGAACTAACATTCTAGTGAGAGAAGATTGAAATTATTAGATGGTGATAAGTTCAAAGAGTAGGTAATGGGAGAGTAATGAGGTAGGTAGTGGGAAGAGAGACAGATGGTGTAGAGTGGGCTATTGTTTCATTGTGCTCTTGGGGAAGAGTTTTCTGATAAAATCCTATCTATCATTGACGTCAAGACAAAGAGTTTGTGAACCATGAGAAAAGAGATTTCTAAGCAGAAAGAACAGCAAGTATAAAGATGCTGACAAAAATCATGTTCTTGAATTGTTCAAATAATAAGGAGCTGAATTGGGCAATGGGGAGTGAAAGTGAGAGCTGAGTCCAGAGGCCACTGGGGAAAGACTGAGTCCTTTGTGGTGTGGCAAGAGCAGAAGCAGGGAGAGCAGTTCGCCGGCCATTCCAACAATCCTTTTGAAATACGGTGCTCAGATTTTGATTATATTTTGAAAGGAAAGCTGGAAAATTTGGATGTGGAGTATGCGAGAGAGCAGATAGGAATTAATGTTATTCGTCTGTCATTATTTGCGATACATACCTAACTATTTTTGGAAGTACTTGGGTGAAAGGAAAAGCAAGAAGGTAGGGGAAAGGAAATAATGGCAAGAATAGCTAATATTTATTGAGCATGAACTTTGTGCCTGCTAAATTTTTAGGGTTTTGTATGTATCATAGCATTAGATTATTTATACTACCTACCCCAGAGAATTATTAAGGTAGATATTATTAATAACTACAATTTCAGATAAAGAAATGTAACCTTTAATTAAGGGTTAAAACAATCATGATCTCTAAGGTAGCATACCTAGTAATTGGTGGATGAGTTGATAAAACCAGGACACCTGACATCAGGATCTAGACCCTTAAACAAAATAGTAATGGACTACCTACTTTGTCTTGAAAGGCTACATACCAGGTGTTTTACAAAGACACTCCCGTTTTATCATCACTGTGAGATAAATACAAGGAAATCAATACTTAGGATATTAAACTTCTCAAAGATCACAGAGGCTTCAAGCATCAATAATTACATTTCTGGTTAAGAGCAATTTAGGATGTTAATTGAGCTGTATTGAGGAAAAGATGACAACTATATATTCAGAAGTTTCAGGAAATGCTGGATTAATTTGTTTTCTTGATTTCAGGAGCTCTTATGCCCCTTAATGGTTTCACAAATATTGTTATCCAAAAGGAGTTTTAGCATGCAAAATTTCCCAGAATTAGTTGACCACACTGTGTTTTTGGAAATTGTGGTTTCAAGTATTTTTCTCTCACACTTTTTGTCACATCTACTATGGAGGTAATGACTGATTTGAGCAACAGATAAACCAAGTTCCTAGGGAATTTTGGTATCTATTGGACAGAATTTATAGAATTGTAAAGAGCTTCAAAGGAATTCTATAGAGAAATTTCAACCACATTATTCTCCTTGGAAAGAAACAGAAAACACTTAAAGCTGACAAATAGTGGAGGAGTGGAGAGAAAAAAGAAACTTTCCATAATTGCTGCAATTTGTAGCCAGTACACAACATGATCAAATTTGCTATACTCACTTCTCGTGTGAGATAAAATATGGGTATGTTCATTGACTCAGTCTTATTATTCAGCAAGTGGGTCATTCATTACAAATATACATCCTTATTGTTTGCATGGACACAAATATTCCTTGAGAACTATCTCAAGCCATGAAAGATGAGTGAATTGTTGATAAAATTCAGCCATTGAGATCTTTAATAGTCATTTTGATTCTAGAAACTACAACAGACAAAAACAAGTTTATAAATTATTTTTGGGAAGTATCTTTGTTTCTGAGACAGGAAGAAATCTACAGGCTGATAAATGAGATCTAAGGNTTCAGCAAGTGGGTCATTCATTACAAATATACATCCTTATTGTTTGCATGGACACAAATATTCCTTGAGAACTATCTCAAGCCATGAAAGATGAGTGAATTGTTGATAAAATTCAGCCATTGAGATCATTTTTTTTTTAAATTTTTATTTTGTCAATATACAATGTATATGATTATTATGGCCCATCACCGACCCCTCTCGCCCTCCTCCCTCTCTCCCCTCCCCCCCAAGAATGTCCTTTCCGTTTGCTTGTTGTAACAACTTCAAAAAAAGTATAGTTGTTATATCTGAGATCTTTAATAGTCATTTTGATTCTAGAAACTACAACAGACAAAAACAAGTTTATAAATTATTTTGGGGAAGTATCTTTGTTTCTGAGACAGGAAGAAATCTACAGGCTGATAAATGAGATCTAAGGTTGTTCAGCTGCTGAAAAAAGATGCTGATTGACATCTAAGACTAACTCATGATGCTAAATTTGCCATAAAATGTATTAGGCTCTGCCACTTACATGCTTTGTAATATTAGATAGGTGACTAATAACAATAGTGCTTACTTTAAACCTGTTATGAAGACATTAATAATAATGATGATCAAAAAGGGCATAAAATAGTCAGTGGCATACTGTAAGTGCTGTAAGTACTTATTAAATGGAAAAATATTAAAATAAATTAATATAGTATAGTAATATAAAATAATCATCTTCCAGATATCCTTTTGCAAATCTGTAAACCTCTAAAAGTTGAAGCAAGCACTGACATATTACCAATTCCTCACAACTGAGGAAAGTAGAATTTACTGAATAACTTTTCTAATAACGATTTACTGGGAGCAAAGCATGAATGGATGCTGTGAGAAGAGAAGTGAATTATTTTGGACAATGGCTCTGTTTGGAACTTGCCCCTGTGTACAGCAATTAATTGTTCAGATTTTTAGAGGGTTGTTTCAGAGTTCATAAAGATGTCTGCATTTGTAACATTATATGCAACTCGTGATCTGAATTATATATTCTTTGTTATACAAGCCTTTATTAAGTGTGTATACTAATTTAGAAAGAATGCCTTGTACACGTTTATTTAAAACTAGAGTACAGTAATATGATGCAAGAATGATAAAACTTCTAGCTAGGTAATGTGCTGCTTACCCCTTGAATCTAACAGAAAGCTAGAAACATAAAAGGTGAGTAATATTAGCCTAGTCTTGAATCTTATGGCTTCTGATTTGATTGTAAAACTAACGGTGCCCAGCATTGGACTGAGGGCATTATCAAAAGATAATCTGGAGCCCCTTACATGTATGAGTTAGATACGTATCAAGCATTTCTGTCACATACATATGTTCTAATACCTGGTATCAAGGTGAGTGCCTGAAAACTGGCCTTTACACTAATTCTTACAGGCTTTTGATTCCTTCTATTTTGAAGCAGGGAAATAAAATTACTTTTTAGAAAGACATCAAATCAAAAAATAAACTAGTAGTAGAAATAAATCTGTTTTAATTCATACACATCTTTAGTTCTTTTTAAATCTGAGAAGAAAGTTAATTTAAGACATCAAAATAAATGTATGATAACTATAGAGTAGCTTAGGAACTAAAATTAGATAAAGTTCTATTTAAAAAATATTGGATTCATTGAGTGTTTTTATACAGCATCTTCAAAAATGCTTTCTGAATTTTCTCAAACTTGATAGAATCATCTATCCAGAAAGATATAGATAGATAAATAGATGAGATAGATAGATAGATAGATTAGATAGATAGATAGATAGATTAGACAGACTGAAGAGAAAATAAAAACAGAATAAAAAGGGATGAAGAAAGCTCACACAATTATGGAACAGCATAAAAAGAGCAAATCTTTGAGTCATAGGATTTCAAGAAGGAGAAGAAAAAAATAAAGGAGTAAAAAAGATGATTTGGAGAAATACTAACAGAAAGCTTGCCAAACCTGAAAAAAGATGTAAATATCAGGTACAGGAAGACCAAAAGTCTCCAACGAAATTCAACTCAAATAAGACTACTTTAAGACATAAAAGTGTTGTCTGATTAACTGACTCTCATTTACTGGTAATGGTTTCCACTTTTCTCTTGTGTGTTTTAAAAATCGTAAACTGAACGCAACTGAGATACTTCTAATTCCTTATAGCACAGATGTTTATAGCTATATGTTTATCCCAAACCCCAAGCATTACTTTTGAATATGGCATCCTGGTAGCTCTACAGCAACATTTTTCAATTGACCTACATAGAGCTTATGATGGAGTAGTGTGTCATGAGTTCAATTAGGAGGCTAGGGAAAATTTTCTTTGTTAAATAAAATAGAATAGAAAAAAACAAAACAGCAAAGATATACAGCATATAGTAGAGTGCTGTCTCATGAGCATTTTGTTCTTTTCTGTGCATGGGTGGATGTGCATGGGTGCATTACACAGATTTGTTGATTCATATTTACATTATAAATAGTTATTTCAAAAGTTTGAAAGCCACTGTCTGAGTGTCCATGGTTCTATTTCAAAAGTTTCATGTGTCCTAGAAATGGTCTTCGAAATTCTCAGTGTATGTATGTTTTCTGGAAAAAAAAAAAAAAGAAACTGCCATGGTTTTTATCTGATACTATAAAAATATTATATAGAAAAGCTCAAGAGACATATTTATTCTCGGCGTTGCCCCAAGAGACATATTTATTCTAAAGCTAATTCAATTATTATATTTGTAATTTTCAAATAAGCATACTTTAAAATATAAAATAAATATAATAATTTATGTTTATATGTCTTTCTATTCTGCAAATAGAGACATAAAAACTAATTGTTTGTATATTTTAAATTTAGATTCATGTTCTGAAGATGGTGGAGTAAGACTCTCCAGCAATCTTCCCCCTGCAAAAAAACAATTTAAACAACTATCTACACACAACCCAGGCACCACAATGCAGAAATAGATACATTCTATTTGGGGGAAAGAAAGAGAAGTCAGCACAGGACTTTGCCTTGGAGCCCGGAATTGGGCCCTCCACAGCATAGGACAGACACATAGTTGCATACTCCAGGCTAGCACTGCCCCTGTGCTAGGAATGACCACACAGCTGTAGGTGTCAGGCTCTCATGGTTGGCTCGATATCAGGTCCAGATCACCATCAGTCCAACTTCAGCAGGTCCTCAGTAGCAGGCAACTCTCAACAGCTCCAGGCTTATTTTGTGCCTCAGCACCATGCCTGCCATGGGGCTTTCCCAGACAAAGCCAGTCTGTGAAGACCAGGATAATTACCTGCTTCTTCAAATGTGCAGAAATCAACACACAATTGAAAGGGTCAAAAACAACAAGGGAAATATGACATCATCAAACAAACAAAATAAGGTGCCAGTGATGGACCCTAAGCAAAGGGAAATGTATAAACTATATGACAAAGAATTCAAAATAATTGTTTTAAGGATGCTAAGGAAACTTTTAAAAACTACAAGGAAGCAATTTAATGAGATGTGGAAAACAATAAGTGACCAGAACAGTAGGTTTAATAGAGAGACTGAAATAATTTTTTTAAGAAAATCAAGCAAATCCTGGAGCTGAAAAATACATCAAAAGAAATTTTTTAAAAATGCAATAGAGAGCATCAATAGCAATATGGATCAAAAAGAAGAAAGAACCTGTGAACTTGAAGACAGGTTACATAAAAATATAGTCAAAGAAGAAAAAAAGAATGAAAAGAAATGAAGAAAGCTTATGCAGTTTGGGGGGCAGCATAGCATCAAAAGAGAAAATCTTTGAGTCAGGATTTCAAGAAGGAAAAGAGAAAGATAAATGGGTAGAAAAGCTTATTTAGAGAAACAGCAATAGAAAACTTCCCAAACCTGAAGAAATATGTAAATACCCACGTACAGGAAAGCCAAAGGTCACCAGTCAGATTCAATTCAAACAAGACTACTTCAGCACATACAAGTTTTGTAAACAAACATTCAAAATAAAAGACAAAGAGGAGATCTTGAAAGCAGCAAGATAAAAGAACCAAATAACTTTTAAAGGCATTCCAATATGGCTCACAGCAGACTTCTGAGCAGAAACCTTGCAAGCAAGGTGATATATTCAAAGTGCTGGAGGAAAAGACTGCCAGGCAAAAATACTTTACTCAGCAAATATGTTGATCAGAAATGAAAGTGAGATAAAGACTCCAGACAAACAAAAAATGACGGAGTATGTAATGACAGGACCTGTCTTACAAGAAAAGCTAAGAGAACTTCTTCAAGCTGAAAGAAAAGGACACTAAAAAGTAACATAAAAACATCTGACAGTATAAAACTCTCTGGTCAAAGTAAATACATCGTCAAATTCTGAATAATACTATAATGGTGATGTGTAAATCACTTATATCTTTAGTATGAAGGATAAAAGTAAAATTATTAAAAATAACTACAATAATTTGTTAAGAGATATGGAATATAAAATGATGTAAACTGTGATATCAAAAATTCAAAATGTAGGGTGGGGAGTGAAGTGAAAGTATGAAGGTTTTTTGTGTGATCAAAGTTAAGTTGTTAGTTTAAAACAACCTGTAATAATTATAAGGTGTTTTTCATATGGTTCATAATAACTGGAAAGCAAACACCTATAGTAGATACACAAAAAATAGAAAGCAAGAAATCAAAATATAACTAGAGAAAATCACTTAGCCACAAAGAAGAAAGAGAGGAAAACACACTTAAGGATCTATAAAACAACTAGAAAACAATTTTTAAAATGACAATAGTAAGTTCTTATCAATAATTACCTAGAGTGTAAAGAATTAAATTCTCCAATCAAAAGACATAGAGAAAGCAGACCCACTATATGCTGCTTAAAAGAGATGCACTTCACCTGTAAGGACACACATAGACTAAAAGTAAAGGGATGGAAAAAGATATTCCACTCAAATGGAGACGAAAGAGAGCAAGAGTAAAAAGAGACAAAGAAGGACATTACATAATGAAAAAAGGATGAAAGGATGTTTAAACATATGTAAATCAATAAATGTGATACAGAACACAAAGAATAAAGGACAAGAAACATATGATCATTCCAATAGATGCAGAAAAAAGCATTCGAAAAAAATTCAATATCCTTTCATAATAAAACTCTCAACAAATTAGGTATAGAAGGAATGTACTTCAACATAATGAAGGCCATATATGACAAACCCACAGCTAATACCACACTCGATGAGGAAAAGTTGAAAGTATTTCTTCTAAGATCCAGAACAAGACAAGGATGCCCACTCTCACCACTTCTGTTAAATATATTCTTGGATGTCCTAGCCAAAGCAATCAGGCAAAAGAAAAAATAAAAACATTCAAATTGGAAGGGAAGAAGTTAAATTGTCCTTCTTTGCAGATGCATAATCTTTTATATACAAAATCCTAATAGCTAAGAGTTGGAACCAGCCCAAATGCCTATCATCAGATGAGTGGATATGGAAAATGTGGTATATCTACACAATGGAATACTACTCAG
>NW_007731551.1:0-66581 GCF_000696425.1 Galeopterus variegatus
CTGAGCATAAAAAGAAAATAAAACCCTACAGGTTGGACCTCCTTATGTAAAACTAGACCTCATTCTTTTTAAGAGGTGTGACCTTGGATCATTAAAATTTTTCTGAAGAGAAGAAATCTGGGAGAGATAGCTTTCCTGATAAAATGCAGTAGAAATTGTAAGCAGCTTATATGGTGTTCTATCCTTTATGCTGTTTTAAGGGAGTACTTAAATGAAAAGCAATGTTTTAAAGTTAACTCAGCTCAGTTCTATGTAGAACAGAGTAAGCAATCCCCAGGGTACATAGCTTTTGACGTGTTCTTTTGCTTCACTATTTATGGATAACTGAAGAAAACAGTGCCACCTTCCATTTTTGGAGAAGTGGGGTAGGTGGGTGATCCTGTGCTGTATAACCACAGAACAAAAGACATAGCACATTTAAATAAAAACAAAATCAGCAAGTATTATTCATACAGTAGTGCCAAAGAGAATGAGTTCTCTCTCTGTTCCAGCCATCAGAGCTGGTGGGTTTGGTTTTCAGGATAGAAAAGCACACAAGTAAACACTTAAAAAAAAAAGAAGGTAAATGTTGGTTGGATAGAAGGCAAGATATTTGTGGATGTGAGCAGGGCAAACAGTGATGAGATATTAAAGAAAATCCTGTGTTTGGATTAACAGTTAAACATAATGGTTGCTTTAGGAATTTTTGTAATTATGAAAGCCTGAGTAGGATTTAATGAAACGGTTTTCTTCAGAGAAAATAAGCATCAATATTAGTGAAGTCATAAACTCACATGATGTGAATTATCTTTTTTGGATATATGCAAAATATTAGATAGCTCTTAAGCCATTACAAAAAAAAAGGCTTTTCAAAATAAACAATATTCAAGTATTCATGCCAATCATAGCTTTTTGTACTGTATAATTTTCTCCTCTTATTCTTTAGATACACATTGGATCTACAAAACAATGGAAGGCACTAATCTATCAATACATATATTACCTTTTGTGAAAAAATTTGGTCAGAGGTCAAAGTACATCTGGGTAAAGGAAGCTGTTAGATGAAACAACAGCCCATTTACTAATAGTAGAAATAATGAATCTTTTCTTAGTATAATTACATCGACTGGACACTTGCGAATATCTTTATTAACAGAAATGCCACCCACTTCCCACCCCAGGGTGTGGAAAGAAATGAAAATAAATGATAGCAGACTTAGTAGTTTCTAAGAAATATTTTTGGATGATACACTGTTAAAAATGATAAAAACCTTCTTATACTTGATGATAATACAAAATCAAACACATTTCCTTCATGCGATGTTAGTCCATACCAAAGGTAATATAAATATAAATGCTAGTAAGATTTGTCTACCAGTTTACAGGTATCAACATGACTTTCATTTTGCATAGGGAATTTATGAAGTCAACAGTTCCTAGTTATTGCTGCGATGTTGTATGTGGCAACTGGTGTGCAGATATGCTCACAGAATGAGTCCATTCTGCAACTTACTCTAACAGTACTCTGCTATGGGCTATCACAAATATATAAAATATTTAAAGACACCCATTTCCCCCTCCACTTAGTTTGTATTATAAAATAGGTGGATACTCTACTAAAAGCATATCTCTCTGCCTTCATAAAGAGTGCTGGAAAGAAAGCAAAAGACATTTAAAGCATCAAAGAGGCTGATGAATAGGGATGCCAGGATATTCAAATACATTTAGAGACAGTATTGTCAAGCTTGTTTTCTGAGCCATGATACTAAAGATAGTAGGAGCCAGCAAAGAAAAGAACTCTGTAGAAATGCAAATCTCTTCAATGTTGAATCTATTAATCCATTGCACACTTTCTTCTGAATCATACTTACTCAGATGTACAGGCAACAAAAAGTATTTAGTATATTTGCATAATTTCAAACATCCAGTTCATAAATTATTTATTGGTTATGGTCAAATGAATGTTAGCTATTTCACAATTATCTTTTGTGCAAAAGGTTGCATGGTTTACAAAAATATTTCAATGGCAATTGAATATATGTAGCTTGCTTAAACAGTGCAAAAAATAAATGGTACTTAATTACGTAGCACTCGTGTAGGTTTTTCTTATGTTCAAGAATTCTAAGAAAAATTACACTTAATTTGTAGATTTATTTTAAATGAACATCAGATATTTACAGTAAAAAATAAAAAACAACAAAAACCAAAAAACTCTATGAACTACACTCCAGGATTAGGCCAAATCACTAAAAAATAACATGACAGTGTGTGATATAAATAAAAAAATCAGGCAACTATATGTCCTAGGACTTAGAGTTATAAAGTCGTAAAACCTTAGAACAAGAAGTGACCCCAGGAATCACTCATTCAACCTCTCATCTTGGCAGTTGAGAAAAGAATTTCAATGCCTTTCCCAAGATTGAAGAGAAAGGACCATAACTACGGTTGCTGAATTCCTGATCCAGCCCATTGTTCCCCATACCAATTGGCTCTACCATTTGATCAATCATATTCCTTTACATGATGATGATGATTCAAACCTTAGGAAAATATTGAAGGCAGAACACACATTTGAATCTACTAGATAAATCATGACTGGTATGTTATAGTGAAGGGGTCGGTGGTATAGCTTAAAAAGAAGTAATCTAAATACAGGATGCATCCCTACAAGTTTGGTTCAGAGAAAGACCACAATTCAAAATAAAAATCTAAATTTGGTCTTTGAAGGATATGATGTACATTATATTCCTAGTGTACAGGCACTTTCTTTTTACATGCAGGATTTTGGAGCCTTATAAATAATACTTAAAGATAAGATATTCTTTGTGTTGAGAGAAACAGAGAGGGCAGGCTCTTTTTTATGCTACAAACTTGAAACATGTGTTCAACACGAAGCTAGATATATGCATTAGTGGGATAAGGTGGCCATAACAAAATGCCACAGACTGGGTGGCTTAAACAACAGAAATTTATTTTCTCACAGTTCTGGAGCTAGGAAGTCCAAGATCAAGGTAGCAGAAAATTATGGTTTTTTTTGAGGCTTCTCTTCCTGGCTTGCAGACAGCCACCTTCTTGCTGTGTCCTTACAAGGCCTTTTTCTCTGCATACAGGAAGAGAGAGAGAAATACCTGGTATCTCTTTCTCTTTTTATAAGGACATCAGTTGTATTAGATTAGGGTCCAATTCTTATGACCTCATTTAACCTTAATTATTGCCTTAAAGGCCCTATCTCCAAATATAGTTGCATGGAGATTAGGGCTTTTATGTATGGACTTGAGGGGGCAGCACAATTTAATCCATCACAGAATAGGAATATAAAGGTGCAGAAGTCATGGATCTGAATATCATAATTGGATTATTAAGGTGTATATTGTCACCTTGCTGAGAAATGAGCAACCACAAACACTTTGGTAATGTACAACAATAAACATTTACTTCTGTCTAATGTGTCTACAGGTCAGTAGGGGCAGGTGTGCTTCACGTATTTTATTCTGGAACAGGACCAGGACTAGAATAAGGCAAGAGAAGTACCTAAAGGACAAAATTTAAGGAGGAGCTCACTCTCAGAGTTTTACAATTATGGCGATGACATTCATGAGACCCTGGCAGTGCGTGCCCCCTTAAATTTCATGCCCCAGGCATCTCTCTTGCCTCACTGTAGTCCTGACCCTGATCTGAAGCCCAAACTGGAGAAGCAATAGTTCTTCTTGTGGCAGAAGTCAGAAGCTGCTAAAGGGATGAATGGAAATATACAATGCCCCTTAAAGACTATGCTAGAACGAGGACTGTCACTGCCACCTACACTAAATTTGTCTAAGTAAGTAAAAGCTAGATATGAGAATCTAAAGATGGAAGACACAGGGCCAGGCCTAAGATAGATGAGGTGGGGAGCCATAGTTCTCCCAAGGAGATGGTGCTTCAATTATCATGTGGTATATAACAAACCATCCCAAACACAGGGGCTTAAAGCAATGGTAATTTATTATTGCCTAGAATCCTATGCTAGTGGACTCAGTTGGCCATTTTTTCTGCTCTGTGTGGTATAGATGCAGTTATATATGTGGTTGCATTCAGCTGGGAGCTCACTAATGCTGGAGCATCTAAGATGACCTCTTCTCTTCAGGGCCTCTCACCACATGGTTCTCATGATTCGGTAATTTAGCCTGAGCTTTTTGCAGTAAAGCCTCTGACTTCCATGATGAAGTATTCCAGGAAGACAAGCCTCAAATTGTAAATGTTTATCAAGTTCTACTTGCAACACACTGTGTAATGTCCAACTGGCAATCAAGTCACATGGTCAAGATGAGAATCAAGCTGGCAGAGGACTATATAGGAGCATGAATAAGTGGAGTTATGCTTCAGTGGGGGACACCAATTTAAATGTGTACCACAGATCACCCTTCGGTCCTTGATGATCCATATCCATTCAACTTGCAAAATATTACCTTCCCTAACTCTCAAAGACAAATCCCATTTTGGTAAGATATTCAGGCTTGAACTTTGTCTTAGTCTATTCATGCTGCTATAACAAAGTACCTAAGACTGGGTAATTTAAAAGAACAGAAATTTATTTACTCACAGTTCTGGAGGCTGGATAGTCCAAGGTCAAGGCACCAGCAGGTTTGGTGTCTGGCAAGAGCCCCATTCTCTGGTTTTAAGATGGTGCCTTGTACACTGTGTCCTCACATGGCAGAAGGGACAGAAGGGATGGAAGGGCAAAAAGGGCCTAAACTAGTTCCCTCCAACTTTCATATAATGCCCTAATCCATTTATGAGGGCAGAGCCTCATGACTTAATCACTTCCCAAAATGCCATACCTTTTAATAACACCACAATGGAGATTAAATGTTAACATGAATTTTGGAGGGTGCATAAATATTCAAACCATAGAACACTTCCAAGTATCATCATTTAAATTAGCTACAGGTACAATGAGGTGTCATGGATATGGTGCCTCATGCTAGCTTCTTAGATGTTGTTCCTTAGGTATGGCTTCTTGGGTAGCAAAATTTGTAAACTGAAAAGACAAGCAATACACGTAGCTAATGGGATAAGCACAATAGAGTTTCCCCTTTAAAAAGGGATGGAATTGAAGGCACACAATACTTATTATCCACAGCAATTCTATAATCCTGCTGGGCACATGCCTTCAGTAACCCTTGTTCAGGGTTTAGGGACTTTTCCTTGACTGAGGTCCAATTCTGCATCTTGGGAGTGCTTCTCCTATACATTGATCACGGCTGCCTACTCTTAACTCTTAGGTCCACCCTCTCCTTGGCTTTGTGCTTTATTCATTCTCCTTTCCCCATAAGAAATGGCATTTGTTTGCTGCTGAATAAATTTCCCAGCCTGATTACTACCTGCAGAAAGTTGGGGGCCTAGGGACATTTAAAATTTTTGAACTGTTTCTGTTTCAAGTGGATTCAACTCCTTTAAACAGCTTATAGGCTTTCTATATATCAAACTATAATTTACTCAATTAGATAGAAGCCAGACTCATAAATCTCTTCAAGACCAGCCCATCTCTATGTGAGGCTGCCTGCTGTGGAGTAATACCCTGAGAATTCTATGAAGCCATTTTATCCATTTGAGAGGGTCTATAAGACATTTCCTTAAATCCTTCAAGATTTATTTTAACAAAGGGTTTTCCACCTTCATCTTTGATTTGATCTTGATCCTGAAGCCATGTTTTATGGGGACACCCTGGATTTTATCTTTGCCCTGCTAAAATTTCTTACTTGACTATTTTTTTTTTTTTTTACTGAAAATATGAGTTTCATTTTCCCACCCGTAAAGTTCTGGGTTAGAAATATCCTCTCTAAATTCTCCTTGGAAATTGACCAGTTCTATCTTTAGTTCATCTCTCTTTTGCAGTGCTTTGTCATAAGAGACTAAAAGGAATCAATTGACATGTTCAATATTCTACATGGAAATACCCACATGTCCCTTAAGTACGTTTTCTATCTTCATAGTTATCACAGGCAACAATCTCATTTACCTTTTCACTAATAAAAGGTTCCTTTCTCTACAAGACTCCAGCAGCACTTTCTTTGCTGCTTTATAAGCCTCTACTAAAAAGTCTTCTTGCCAGCCTTCAGGCCTCTACTCGTTTCCTGTTCCCAGGGTCAATGCCATATATTTTAGGTTTTTACGTAGAACCCCATATCTGGCACCAATTTCTGTGACAGTTATATATTGCTGCAAAACAAACTACACAAACTTAGTGGTTTAAAAAACAATGCTTTATTATTTCTCATAATTTTGTGAGTAGTTGTTTGCTTCACATGGTGTAACTGGGGTCATTCAAGCATCTGTTTTCAGATGAGAATTCAGATAGCGCCAGAAAATCTAAGATGGCTTCCCTTCCTCCAGGATTTCTCATTTAGTAGTTTAGCCTGTTTATGTATGGTATCTGTGTAGTGGCTGCCTTTCGTGGGGGAGAGTCCTTAAGGAATAGCTACTAATGTGCAACTGTTTATAAAGCTTCTGCTTGCATCATAGTTGCTAATGTCTCATTGGCCAAAGCAAGACACAGAGCCATTCTAATGAGTATTGAACATCTGGAGGCATGATTTATTGGGGGCTACCAATATAACTGTCTATCATAGGTGTGGAGAGGTAAAGGAGTAAATATTTACAAATCAATAATTTCATTTATCACAATTCACAAATTATCTTGGATCTGTTTTTCTAAGTCCTTCCTGCTGGGTTTCTTTTTGACCATTTTACTGCTTGTTACAGTTTTCACTGGAGCTGAGATTGGGCTACCTTATCAAAGAAGACCAAACTTTTATAATAATAAACCAGTAGTCTGTACTCAGGGGTGAGAAGTCTTAACTAATTCTTTACTATGCAAATGCAGTCATGGCCATCACTGCTTACTTTTTGATACAAAGGAAAATAAGTAAGATGAAATGTCAGTTACTAATTTATGCTCCAATGAAACATTTGATTGAGACTGAATTAAAAAATTTAATGACAACAAAGCTTGTAAAGAGCATTTGTTGTAAAAATAACGTAATTCTTATTGCAGCGGGCATCTTTGGTTCCCCTCATCACATCCCTTTGGCAACCTATGATTGTGGTCATAATTGCATTGCATGGTTCCTTGTGAGTCCAGACTTAATTTCTCTCTGGATGGTGGTGCCCCATCTCAAGCATCTGATGTGCATCTTTCAGCTTTGATCATCTAGGTTTTCTCAGTGATGCTGTCATTTCAGCAGTGTCCTGAAACAAGCATTGCTGAAAAGTGTAGGGTATTTAAGAGGGGGTAGTGCATATATTGCCCTTGGAGACAACTCTTTAACAATGGCGCAGAAGAGACGCCAGCTCCTCTTCTTTAGGTGGACAGTGCTGGAGGGCATTCTGATGCTTCTCAGAGGTCCCAGCAGAATTGAGCCCCTACAGAGGCAAACTCTGTAATGTACATAATAAGCTCTTACATTTGCACTTTTCCTTCCCTGCCTCTCTCCACTCCTTCACTCCTGCTCACTGAGATGACTCCCAATTAAGGATCTGCTCTTACATCCTTGTCTGAGGCTCTTCTTTCAGTGAAGCCAAATTAAGAAACTTATTTTCCACAAGTGCAAATGAAAGAATCAATAATTGAGTGACTTTTAAATCAATTTAATTTATTTAATTTTTAAAACAATTCTATCCTTAATTCTGTTGGTATCATTTTTGTCATCATCATCACCTTTATCGCTCATGGTAAAGTAAATAAAATATGCAAACATATTTAAAGGTTATATGTAAAGAGTTTTGTATAAGACTTGGGGGCCTGGCAAAATTATCTTTCACTTGGGGGAAATAAGGAAATGGAAGAATGAAATTGGGACATGAGATTGAAGTTGGTTTCTGATTTTGACCAGGAGAGATGAAGGAAAGGAGAACATTGATTATATAGAAACCATTTGCCCAGTTAATTGCATTATCCTGTAATGATGCATATTTATCTTCTGATACATATTTACCTACTTTAACTATTGATGATCCTCGTATTGTAGGAAAAAAATAAGGCAAATCTAAAAGGATATTTAGATACTCTCAGTATCTAAAGCTTATTAATCAGAATAAACACATTTAAAAAACTGAACTCCTTTTAGGAGTGTGATGGTGAAATACATGTTATGGAACTTTCTCCCTTCTAATGATGCATATTTATCTTCTGATACATATTTACCTACTTTAACTATTGATGATCCTCGTATTGTAGGGAAAAAAAAGGCAAATCTAAAAGGATATTTAGATACTCTCAGTATCTAAAGCTTATTAATCAGAATAAACACATTTAAAAAAACTGAACTCCTTTTAGGAGTGTGATGGTGAAATACATGTTATGGAACTTTCTCCCTTTATGTTGTAGCTAAATTGTTTCACCTAATTCTCACCCAGATATTCCCACATACACATCAAGATTTGGGCCTCTTTATAGTCTTTGCTTCTCCTGATGTGATATTAAGGCAGAAATAGCACTAAGGTTGAAATTCTTTCTCTGTGGCCTGATTATTATTAGTTTAGGAAATGTGACCACATTAATAATATAGCATTATAAACTAACAAAGCTTCATTGTGATCTGCCTTTAGTGTCATCACAGTTTCAGAACCTGTGAATGAAAGATACTGTGGTACAAATGGTTAATTTTGACCAATATAATTCAAAGTCAACCTCCTAATGGAGGAATGTATAAAGTCCCAAGAACATTTTATTAATACATTTAATACTACATTTTTTTTAACTCTCCAAGTGCTTTCTCATGGTAAATAGCTATTTGAACTTAGTTTCTGCTCCCTTTAAAGTATTAATCATATCAAAATTTAATCAAGTAAGTAAGAGGTAAAAATGTCATCACACTTCTAAAATTTGCTGTCAATATTTCACACCTGTATGGAAAGCAGATAGATGTCTAAGCAGCAGCTTGATAACATTCCAAGCTGCAACCCCTAATTAACTCACTTTTTGAATTATCAGTGAGATTCCATTGCGACCCATGCAGCCTATTGGCAGGGAGCCTGACAACAAAATGCATATTTAAAATATCAAGTAGGGGGAGAAATGCTATATTACTTGGCACAAATACTCTCAACCACCTGTGCAGAGGGACTATGCCTTTCCACTTTGCTTATTATAGATGATCTAGTAGTTATATGCTCTTGGCTTCACCCCAGTAAATTATACTGTAATCTCCCAGTTTAAGGAATAATAGTAAAACTATAGTGGATAGACTCAATATAGTAGTAAAAGTTAATTAAATTATATAAAAAATATTTCAGAAATATTTAAGTGCTGTCAATATTTGGGTCTGACACAATCTATGAAATTCATGTAGAAAAGTCTACAGAGCATACAGTTTATATCATTAGGCTAAAACTAACTTGGACACATTTGGGACTTGGAACAGAGAAATCCCATGTCATATGATAATTGAATAATGCAAGTATTTGAGAATTTAGTCTGAGACAGACTAAATGAATGAGAAGTCTTCACTATAAATACAGAGTGAGAAAGTGGTGGTCATTAAAGTTTTATGAGGCTGATTATTTTAAACAGCTTGGAATGATAAAATCACTCACTTGAGGCTGTGAACATTATGTAAGCCTCTTTGTAATAGCTTTTCATCAAAAGTGACTGAAATTCTTTTTTTGATTTAACTACAAGTAGTTACTCTTTTATTAATAAATACATTAAAAGAAATCTAAAAGCATCTGCTGTAATGAGAAAATGTTTATTGTGAGTGTTAGAGATTTCATCATTATCAAATAGTCTAGTAACAAAATGTACTAGTATCTACAAACATGGTCAGAATGACAACACCAGAGAAAACTAGCAAGGTATTATTTTGATAAGCTTTTTGAGAGGAGAAGGAGATGATATAATGATACATTTTATGAGAAATGACACAAACTAAAACTGTATCTTCCTTCCTTCCTTCCTTCCTTTCTCTTTCCCTCTCTCCCTCCCTCCCTCTCTTTTTTTCATTTTATCTTTATAGCAATAATAATAACTATTACTATCATTATTTCTGTGTCCTGGCTTCAGGAGAGGAAGAATTTTTTTTATTTTTTGGTTAGATGCCCAAATAAAAATTGCTGAATTTGGGGGAGGGAGACAGAGATCATCATAAAAATACAATCCTATGAGAAAGGAGTTAGAAATTTCCCTTTAACCTTCAATGATTTTAGAATTAAAATCTGCAGGTTTTTGTTGTTGTTGTTTCTCTAATTCAATCCTAGACTCATATAGTTACTTCTGGCCTGTGTTCTGGGACTCTCTCTTAAGAGAATTCTGTCCCTTTTTGATCACATTTACAGATATGTGGTTTAAATCCACTGCTTTAGAGTGCGGTTGCCTGGCTTGCCTTTTGAATCTGTGATGTTTTTCTTCAGTAGCTATATCACATATTCTACAGTGGTCTGAATGCTCCTTTGAAAGCTCATGTGGAAGCACGATCCCCCGTGTGGTAGTGTTGAGAGCTGGGGCCCTCGGTAAGTGATTTGATCAAGTGAATGGACTAATTCTGTCATGGATTAATGGATTAATGAGTTAATGGATGAGTGAGTTATCACAGGAAGGGTACTGGTGACTTTCTTAGGAGAGCATGTGAGCATTTTAACATGCATTCAGCCCTGTTGCCATGTGATTCCCTGTGCTGCCTCAGGACTCTTCAGAAAGCTCCCACAAAGAAGAACGCCCTCACCAGATGTGTTCTCTGGATCTTGGACTTCCCAGCCTCCAGAAGTGTAAGAAACAAATTTCTTTTCTTTATGAATCACCCCGTTTCATGCCTTCTGTCATAAACAACAGAAAATTAACTAATACATTCTTCATTGGCCCAAAGCATTTCATGTAGACTGCATTTCACTAGTTATTTCTCTAGAGCACTAGCAGATACCTGCTGTTTCACCTTGAAAAGATTGTGGCAAATTCAAATGTATGAACGTGGTTAATTAAAGAGTGTGATTTACTTAATGGTGTTTAAGAACATGGCATCTATTTTTGTGGGCAAAATAATATTTTACTGCTATTAAGTCTATTTGCAATAATATGGAATTTAAAAGCATAATACTTCATTGGGCTTTCCTCTTTTTCAGGAGAGGATTGACTAACTTTTTCCAAAAAGCCACATTCAGTTATAAGTCTTGTGCTTTTAAATGGCATTATACTCATGTTATGGTTTCTGAGCCAAAGAATTTTTCTTTTCTGCTAACCTCTTGAGGTCACAGTGGTGGTTTGAAGTCTAAGCTATAATTCTGTTCAAAGAGTAACTCACAGCAGGGTGTGTGCAATAAGGGTATTCGTGATTCCAGTATTCACATATATTCCACTTTACTTTTTAGAAAATTTGGTTCCAAGGCTACTACAAAGGCAGCACCCTTAAAACACGTCATTTTTTTTATATCTCCCTGTTCCCAAAACCTTATATAATGACATTGGAGA
Source organism: Galeopterus variegatus (assembly GCF_000696425.1). NCBI lineage: Eukaryota > Metazoa > Chordata > Mammalia > Dermoptera > Cynocephalidae > Galeopterus > Galeopterus variegatus. Next base: position 11,417 of record NW_007731551.1, read on the forward strand.
TGCACTACTGAATTTTCATTGCACAAATGTAATTTTAAAATTACCCAGTGAAGTCCTTAGTCCCTCATGTGCTCCTTGCTCTAGACTGCCTCCATTCACCCTTGAGAAGTGGTTTAGGGGTCACCCTCTGGAGGTAGCTGGAAGATGATGTGCCCTTCAAGCCAGGGATCATCCCTTCCACTCAGGCATTTTTCTGAATGGTGGTAGAATATAGGAGTTGCATTTTATAGAGTAGAGTTAACAGCATGGACTCTGGACTCTGACTGCATGGGTTTGAATCCTGGCTATACTGCTTACTAGTTGTGTGAATTTGGGCAAATACCTTAAGCTCTTCATCTGCAATAGCATCACAGCAGTACTGTGAGAATTAAATGAGTTAATGTAGATAATGATCAATGTCTGGCACATCACAGTGCTATATATGCATAACTATTATCATTATTACCATCTGAATGTGTATTACCTTGTTAGAGTTTCCCAGGTATTGAATGACAGATTTGTTGCCATATCTGATTGGCATATCTGATTTCCTAGAAAGCTATGACTAGATTACTTCTGATTGAAGAGAGGAAGAATTATTTTGTTAAAATTGCATCTACTGCTGATGTACCAGGTCATCAAATATTGAAATAAACTATAAATTTAAAAAGCTTAAAAAGTTGAACTGAAAATGTATTTTTTTTTACAAACATATATTCACTGTGTGTAGACAACTTGCTGTTGTAGGTAAGACATACCAAGATGACTCAGAAATTGGAGGGGGGTGCATGTATTACTTCTGACTAAGGTGTGGGATTTTTTGGAGGAAATGGCATTTAAGATAGTTCATGAAGGCTGAGTACAATTTTGACATATAAAGAAAAAGAATTCTGGTCACATGGAAGACTACTAAAATAGTGGTTGGAAATATAATTGTGTACTTGAAACACCAGCTCAGATTGCTGGAGCCAAGAATCCTTGATGAGAAATAAGTTTGAAGTGGTAGGAATTAGATCATGAAGTGGCTGAATGTTAGGTTGAAGAGTTTTTATTTGTTCACCAACATTAAGAATTTTTTTTTTTTTTGGGTAATGAACGGTGAACTTTATTGAGAACTCTCAAGCATCATGACTTGAAGTATCTTTTCAATTTATTTTATCAAAATATTTCAGTTTTCCAGCTGGATCTGGGATTATTGTTTCACTACCAGGTTTCCAGCCAGCAGGGCAGACTTCTCCGTGCTTGTCGGTGTACTGGAATGCTTGAACCAAACGCAGTGTCTCTTCCACTGATCTACCCACAGGAAGGTCATTCAGAGTAATCTGTCTCAGGATTCCTTTGTCATCAATAATGAAGAGGCCTCTAAGAGTGTGGCCTGAGTCCTCCAGATATACGCCATAGTCCTTTGAGATCTGATGGGTCAGATCTGAAAGAAGTGGAAACCTTATTGGCCCAAGTCCTCCTTGTCTTCGAGGGGTATTAATCCAGGCCAAATGGGTAAACTGTGAATCGACAGAGCATGCTACCACTTCAGTCTTTATAGATCTGAATTCTTCAATTCTGTCACCAAAAGCGATAATTTCAGTTGGACACACAAATGTGAAATCAAGTGGGTAGAAGAAAAATATCAAGTATTTCCCACGATGATCAGTTAACTTGAGCTCCTTAAATTCTCCGTTTATCACAGCTGTTCCTTCCCAGTAAGGTGCTGGCTTGGAAACCATGATAGTGTCTGGCAGCTCTTCACTTTCCGTGGGCTCGTAGACAGGAGGCCTCTGAGGAGGGACCTCTCGCTCCCAATCTTCTCCTTCCCTTGCCTCCTGTTCCACATGGAAGGGGACCAGGGGCCGGGCTGCTCGGGACTGAGTCCCAGGGATTCGGTTCAGGCCTATGCCCCGTAGTCGGCTTCGGTGATCCATGGTGACTGCTGGATGAACGACCACAAGCCTCAGCAAATTCTAGGCCCTGAGCTGGGCATCTGAGTTTGGACCTGGGAAAGGAAGCTTGGGGAGAGTGTTATGTCCCTCCACCTTTGTGCTCTGGGCTGAGATGCCCCAGTTGGCAGCTGGGGCTACTCACCAAGTGGATCCTAGTGAACCTCCTGCCCACTGGAGGGAGTGACCAGGTCGGTCAACTCCCAGGCACCTACTGTGCCTCCCTCAGTTACACTGGAACTCCTTGGCAGCTGGCAATCTGGGTGGCAGTTGCTCTGAATCCTTTCAGCCAGTGATATTTGTGCAGGCATTATGATGTCACAGTGACATCCTCAAGGATGCTTGAAGTGGATGCCCTACCCTCAAGTAAGTTACCATCCAGCTTTAGTCAGTTTTCCATAATAATACAAATCAGTCATAGAGGGATGGTTCCAAACTTAGGATGCACCTCAGAAATGCCTGGGGAACTTAAGAACATTCAAGTACAGAGACCATAACCCCAGAAATGATTTAACAGGTCATTGGGGTGCCACAGGTGTCTTTGGTTTTACAATTGGGCATGTCTGGTTACCAACTACAATGTATATTGAGAAGTTAAAATAATAAAAAAATAAATTAAATAAAAACAAAGTTAGGCTTTTCATTTACCCTATCATTTCAGTTTCATAACATGGAGAAAGTATTATTGTCTTCCATCTACACATGAAGAAACTGAGGCTTGGAGAGGTTAAATACATTTCTCAAGATTTCAACCAAGATATTGATTTTTTAAAAACAACTAAGTCCTGTGTAAGGTATAGCTATGAAAGTTATTACCTTAGCATTCAAGAATACGACTGTCAGGAGTCATGGTCAAAGATATACACCAAATCGTTCTCAGAGTCATTGCTCCTGCCATTATCAGGTAGAGAGGAGAAGCCCAGGCAATGCAAGATGCCTCTACAAGGCTGGAGAGAGAGACAATTACTTGTAATAAGCCAATCCCTGAGGCTAGTTTCTCCTCCTTGGCCTTTTGGTTGGCTATATCATCTGAAGCCTCTGTGGTTTCCTATCTCTTTCTTTCAACCCAAATGAGTTTGTGTTGAATGCTTGGCATTATCCTGAATCTAGAATTTTTCTTGACTCTGTCTTACACCCTTAAAGTTACACTCTATCCTGCATTTTTTGTGTGTGGCTTATTGTTCTTGGGCCGCATCAATAACACAGCTACCTCACAATTTGGATTACTTCATGATGGCCAGCCCCTCCAAATAGAGACCCAATTGGGCCTACTTATTTGGGTGGGGAGGCATTTTCCATGAGCTCTTGGTCACTTGTTTCTCTTCATCTTAAGATTTTTGTATGACTTCAGGAAAATAATTCCAGCATCATAAGGAGAATGGGTGGAGGGGAAGAGTCTAGAATAAGGTATAACTGTTAGAAGCTTCCTGAAGAAATCTAGCCAGAGGAACTGATATGGGGCTTGAATCAAGGCATGAATGGCAGAGGAAGAGGGATGATACAGAGGAGAAAACAGATGCCAGAGATTGTGTACAGGGAAATATGCCAGGATTCTGCAACCAGTTGTGTAGAAAAGGGAAGAGTGAATGAGATTTTGAGTGAGGGTAACCAGGGTGAAGTTGTGCTATTAAAAGAATAAGGAAAATAGGACATGGTACACTTTTTAGAAGAAAAAATAGTTCAGTTTTGAACATATGGAGGAAACTGGTGAATAACCAGATGAAGAACACTTTTAAGCACTTGTAAATGAGGATCTGTGACTTTAGAGAGAGGTCAAGCCAGACACATATATCTGAGAATCATTTGAGATACTAATTCTAGTTAAGATAAAATGAAATTGCCAAGAAAAAGAGTTTGCCAAGGAAAGGGTTTTTTGTTGAATACTATGAATTTGGGACATGGGAGAATAGGAGAGAGAGAGAGAGAGAGATTGAGGAACGTGAAAGTTAGGAAGTTCTGTGGATTGAGTGTCCCCTTAAAGCTTATTGAAGATTAATTCCCACTGTGACAGCGTTAAGAGGGTGGGAAATTCTATTATGATAATTGAAACATGCGGCCTTTGGGACTTGATTAGATTGTGAGGCCTGTGCCCTTGTGAATAGATTAGTCCATTCATGGTTTAATAAGTGGTAATGGCTGTGGTTCTGATGGCTTTAAAAGGACAGCAACTGAGAAGCTTGGCTTCCTCTTGCTCAGCCATTTAAACATGTGATACCCTGTCTGGCTGTGGAGGGTCACCACCCACAAGAAGGCCCTCACCCAATATGTTCCCTGGACTTTGAACTTCCAAGCCTCCAAAACTATAAGCAATACATATTGTTTTGTTACTAATTACCCAGTGTAGATATTTCTGTTATAAACAACAGAAATGGACTAATAGAGAGGAAGAACAGGAAGAGGACATTCAACTCAGTCGTGACAAAAAGTTAATTCATACATTGTATTAGTCAAAGTTCTTCAGAGAACAGACAAATAGGATGTGTGTATGTATATATATATATATATATATATATATATATATATATAAACTATCTGTTTAATTATAGTGTCTGAATTTTTTAAAAATGAAAATTTACCTGAAGCAATTTTGCAAAAATTGCTATTAGACTTACACTCAGAAAAAGAAGAAAATTTAGATTGCAAATAAACTCACAGGTACTCACTTTATCAGACAGTTCTCCTAAAAAGAATACAGATAATTTGAAACATTGGTTTTAAAAGAACTGTTTTTAAAGAATCATGTTTAAGGGACACATGAATATAGTTCAAGTTAATTTAAAACCAAATATATGTTTATCTTTTATTTTGTTTATTTACATGGTAGAACTTCCTTGAAGTATCAGAATATAATATAATTAAATATCCATTGGAATGCTTCTGTATTTAAATATATATATATATATATATATTGATAGATAGATAGATAGATAGATAGAAATTTATTATAAAGAATTGGCTCACATGATTATGGAGGGTGGTAAGTTCAAAATCTGCAAAGTGGGCTCCCAGACTGGAGATCCAGGAGAGTGAATGTTCCAGTTTGAATCCAAAGGCCATTGGCTATAGAACCAGGAAGGACTGATGTTGCAGAGATATTCTGAAGGCAATCTGCTGTAGAATTTTCCCTTCTTTGGGGTAATCTAGTCTTTTGGTTCTATTCAGCTTTCAACTGATTAAATGAGGTCCATCCACATTATGGAGAGCACTCTGCTTTACTCAAAGGTCACCAAATTAAATGTTAATCTCATCCAAAAACACCCTCACAGAGGGAAGAGAGATTAGAGAGAAATTGGTAAAGGGCCAAAGAAAAAAAAAATGATTACATTGTGTAATGTCAAATATACTAATTATCCTGATTTGAGCATCATGTTTTCCATCAGGTGTTGATATTCAACACTATTCCCCACAGAAATATATAATCAATTATGTTTCAATAAATTGACAAAAAACAAAAACAAAAGCAAAAACACCCTCACAGATATTCTCAGAAAAAATATCTGGATAAATATCTGGCATTCCATGGCCTAGCCAAGTTGGCATATCAAATTAATAATTATAAGTCCACCCTGTCAACTGGTACACAAATGCATCTCCTTAAAGCAGACTTAATCTCTAAATGAAGACAATATTGTGGTTATACTTCTATCCAACATGATATAACTTTCCTGTGAACAACCAAAAAATATGCTAACCATTTTTCCAGAGGAGGATTCAAAGTCCTTGAGTAATATTTGCTTTTCTCCTTGATATCTTATAATTAAATACTATGAAATACAGTCAATATATTTTATATTACATGGTGTTCATACACACACAAATGTATTCATAACAAAAAGAATAGGAAATACTCATGACAATTACAGTCCTTGTTTCTGTAACTGGTCATGTGGTCGTAGCTTGTATTTCTAACTACCTTCTTCCACTACCTGTTCTGTATTCCCTTTGCCTTCAGCAAGCACTTCAGCGGGTTGCAGTTCTTTATCTGGTAGGGTGACCAAAACTTTCATTCCTGAAGGGTCTGGGCCATGACTTGCCTGAATTGCCTGTAGTTTTACACTGGTTTTAATCAAAGGGCATGGCAATTCTAAGAGATGCCCTGAGGGATTTCCTATATTCCAAACACACTCTTCCTTACCTCCATGTGGAGTAGCAGTTCAATTTCTCTTTAGTAGTAGAATCAGCCACCACAGACAGTCAAGTAACTCCTTTCTTTGCCTGTTGATTCAGAGACATGAGGAGTCTGAAGTAGCCAGGCTAATTTTCAGTTCAATGGAATCATTGTTGTAACTCTTGGTGGAAACATTCCTCCTTTTGTAACTAGACCTCTAGGTCAGCAGAGCCTAAGGTTGCAGGAACAGGGAGAAAAAATTTTGCTAGTAGGCCACTGGTGGTAATAGTGAGTGGTGTCACTTCTATTTCCACCTCTTGTTCTTGGACCAGTGAATCCTGGTTATGGGAGAAACAGCACCCTATATTGTATGCTGATTCAGTGCATGGACAGCAGCCTCCTGCAGAACCTTACACCAGCCTTGCAAAGTATTGCTACCTAGCTGGTGCTGTAACTGATTCTTCAAAAGGCCATTCCACTGTTCTATCAAGCCAGCTACTTCAGGGAGATGAGGAACATGGTAAACCAGTTAATTCCATGAGCATGAGCCCATTGCTGTCCTTCATTTGCTGTGAAGGGAGTTCCTTGATCAGAAGCAATGCTGTGTGGAAAATACCATGATGATGGATAAGGCATTCTATGAGTCCACAGGTGGTAGTTTTGGACAAAGCATGTGTGCAGGGAATGCAAACCTTTATCCAGAGTGTCTATTCCAACCAGGACAAAAGGCTGCCCTTCCCATGATGGAAGTAGTCCAATGTACTCAACGTGCCACCAGGTAGCTGGCTGATCACCCAGGGGAATGGGCCATATTGGGGGTTCAGTGTTGGTCTCTGCTGCTTCCATGATGTATGCTTTTAAACACTTCCAGATACTTTTGAAATGCTGATGTGAGACACTACCTTAAATTTCATCTTGGAAACCATGTCTTCAAATGCAGAAAATTCGCAGAGTAACTATCTACTCTCTAATTACAAGTTAAACACTGAAGGAAACATTTATTCTTTCAGGACATTAGAATGCTTAGTGCCCTTTATCAGAAATCAGTAATTCTAAAAATGTTGTATATAATTGTAGAGAAAAAGAAAGAATTCTAGCCAAAAGGATAGTGGTTCTAATGGTTTATTTTGTTATACCCTCCTTGACACCATATCAACAAGAAAGTGTTCGGATATTTCTCTTGAGCTGCAATTTCATTAGGGCTATTTTAAATCCTGGTGCATATAGGACTTACATATCCAAATTTATGTAAAATGTCTATGTACTAAGAAAACTAGGATGGAGTAGTTCTGTGTCAGCAACAATTGGATAGTGCCAGTGTTCTCAGCCAGATGATATTTCATGTGTAGTTTTGAACAACTGTGTTCATATAGGGGTTTGCTTAAGCAATACTATGGATTTGTGTAAGATATGCCAAACAAGTAACTTTGCACATTTAAAATTTGAAGAGACCTGGTGATTTTTTTTTTTTTTTGTCTTATTTCGTGTCCAGCAACGGATCGCAACCCTCAGTGTCGTGCCCGTACCAGACCGGGACCGGCAACGGGATCGCAACCGTCAGCGCTGCACCCACACCTCACTCAGCCAGTGAGCGGGAACCGGTCTGTATGTGGGATCCAAACCCTCAGTGGGAGCGCCACCACGCTCCCAAGCGGTGCACTGTAGCAGTGCACCACCGGGCCGGCCCGACCTGGTGATTTTTTGATCAGTGATGACTTTTGATTAAACGGCGTGAATGGAAGGGAGAGACACAAAAATCATACTAATTTTTAAAACCACTTAAAATGCTAATTAAAAAGTCTAAAATAAAACCCACCAACCTTTTCTCAACTCTTTCAGATAACAATAAAGCTATAAGTCACCTAGGCCATAGTGGAAGGCAACTAAAATTTCCTCGCGTGTGTCTGTGTGCTTTGTAAAAGGTAAAAGAGCTGAAAAGGAAACGGCAAGATAATTCTTCTAAAGAAATAAATGTATACTTCATACCTTCTGTCACTACCACCATGTCCCTTCTGAAGCTGAACAGTCTGGAAAATGTTTTCAAGCAAAGAATTCTTTTCACCAGTCCCTTTTCCACACCATGTTCTGTTTCAGTTTTGAAACTCATTTGAGTCAGAGCTAAAAATGACTGTAATTAATTTGCATATCATAAAAGAGAGCACAAGAAAATTAAAAATGGCCCCACACAAGAGAATATTTAAATCATCTCTTCCTGGAAACTTTCAGTAAATTTTGGAGAATGATTGGCGACAGTTCTTACTCAGAATCCCTCACCAGGATAGGATTAAAAGTTTGTGAAAAAAATAGAATTAAAAGATAATACAAATCTTTCTATGGACTTTTTGAAGATTCTATGTACGTGCCCCTCCATCATTACTCCAGCTGGTCTTCATCACATGTTTCAGAATAAGTATCTTCCTAAAGTGACGTCTTTAAACAAACTCCTAAGGGCTACTTAAGTACTGACAGTTCAACAAATGTCAAAGCTAGATTTCAAGGAACTCTCAACTCTATGCTGTTTTAAAGCAAGTTGTGAATTTTGCTAATAATTGTGTTCACAATAAAAAAAATCAGATTTTCTATCAGGCCAACCTGTTCATTTAAATTACCTCTAATAATAAGCAGAAACTTTTATTTTTTCTTATTTCCAATCCCTCTGACTTTTAAAAGCTGGCGAAAGTTTCTTCACAAAAATGTTATTTAGTCACCAGGAGAAAATGATACCAAAGTAGGTAAAATGACCATAACAACTGTGATCCAAAGCTTCAGAAAGGCAGTGTTGCTTAACACATGGTTTCAGGTATTAACATTGCTTGGCCTTTTAGATATTTGTTTATCTTTTGGATGCATGAAAGTATTTATTTGAAATAGAAAAAAGCTGTTTAAAATAGGATAATTTTGAAAATGTTGTATTGCTATTGACCGAGTAGATTATATAACCTATTATATATGGATTTATATTACTTAATTTGGTTTCTGAGAAAAATAATTTGAGGATGATTATCATGATGACAATGGTAGTAACCCTTTATGTAGTGACAACTATTTGCCAGGCTCTGTTCCAAATGCTTCATATATACTGACCCATTTCATCATCCCCGTACTAATATTATGTCCAATTTACAGATGAAGAAATGAAGCTTACATAACTTTCCTGAGTTCACTGGTAGAGCTGAGAGTCTAACCTAGGTGATCTGGATTCAGAGTCTATGCTTTTCTGTGCTGTATTTTGCTACCAGATTTCATGGCTGGCTATCTTTGTTGGCCATGTTTGACCTCAATGACTGTGGTCTGATTATACTGATTTTCAGGGGTAGAAAAAGAAGAAATTTGACCAACAAAAAATAGGCCAAAATCCTAGAAGTGTTCTCCCTTGTAAAGAAAATGTTGAAAAGTATTATACGGAGGTTGTATTTCTTTTCTCAAAGTGGGTATGGTTTGGGGAATCATTTAAGCCACAAATGTCTGGCTCAATGGAATACTACTCAGCTATAAAAACGAATGAAATACTCCCATTTGCAACAACATGGATGGACCTTGAGAGAATAATATTGAGTGAAACGAGTCAGGCAGTGAAAAAGAAATACCACATGTTTTCACTTATTGGAGGGAGCTAAAGGTGAATGAATCAATTCACACACATACATACACACACACACACACATACACACACACACACACTCTCACACACACTCACACAAAAACAAACAAACAGCAACAACAACAACATCATCATCAACAACAACAACAACAACAACAACAAACCGGGAGGGGGGAGAGGAAGATTTAACAACCTCAACTTTTTTTTTTTTTGAAGCTCTTACAACAAGAAAATGGAGGGGACACATCTGGGTGGGAGGGGGGAGAGGGAGGAGGGAGGGAGGTTTTGGTGATGGGACACAATAACTAACTACATTGTATATTGACAAAAAAAAAAAAAAAAAGAACCAGAAGCAACACCTCTATTGAGTCATGCTACTGAGAACATCAGGCAAACCTGTTGTCACTCTCAATCCTACTAAATGTTTGTTGAAGCTCTCCTTTCTGATTTCTCCTATCAAGAAGGGATACAGAGAGAATTGAAGGAATCTGTCAACATGCACCCTTCCATTGGTTATTTTTGGCCAGGTAATGTTTTAACCAATTTTCTTCTACACTTTCAGCAAAACTTGAATTGCGATCATGTCTTTTAAAAAAAAATTAGGACATTGTTTCTCTGACCAAATGAACTATACTTCTGAACAGGATAGTGACTAATACACCATTGACAATGAAAATTGGCAAGGGAGCCAACTAAATCCTATGTTTCGTAGGAGTTTGGTAGCAGGAAATTAAAAAAAAACCCATTTTTATCTGCTCTATGTCATAACTTTTACTTTTCTGAAGATATGCTTAGTATTCTGCCTTGAATGCCTGGCTGAAAATTACCCTCCATTTTGAGAAAACTAAGGAATCCGTATCTATTAGAGAGCGCTCTAATTGAGAGCCTCTAATTGAGAATGTAAACTCACATAGCTGACATCCCAGTAACTTTCTGGGTCTAAACCAGGTTCTGGTACATGGATTTTTATTTTTTTATTTTTTTGTCTTTTTCCATGTCCGGCAACGGATCGCAACCCTCAGTGTTGCCCCCGTACCGGACCGGGACCGGCAACGGGATCGCAACCCTCGGTGTTGCCCCCGCGCCTCGCTCAGCCAGTGAGCGGGAACCGGTCTGTATGTGGGATCCGAACCCTCGGCGGGAGCGCCTCCGCGCTTCCCAAGCGGCACACTAGTGCAGTGCGCCACCGGGCCGGCCCCATGGATTTTTAGAGAAACAGATTAACTCAAGGGTCAAACTTCCCTTGGGCATATATCTCAAAATTCTTCTAAGAAATGAAAAGTTCAAGTCCAATTCAAGTTTAAATTATTTATACAATAAGTAATTAAATATGCAATCTATAATGAAGAGTAGAAAGGTGTTCACTCACATAGCTCTTTTAGAAAATTCAAGTTCTGAATAGAAATGTACTTTTCTTTTCTATGCCTTGGAAGGAGACTTACAACAAATGGGCATGATGAATTACACGTTTCTTAAATGAAAAGTGTTCACTGATTAAGATTTCATCTGCCATTATTTATATTTTAATACAAATTTATTTATTTTGGTCTGTATAATTTTAAATTATTGTCTCAGAGGACTCTTAAGTACTCAAACCTAAGAACTAAAAGTCTTGCTATGTTCCTTCCACATAAACACAAGCACCTTGTTAAAAAATATGTGCCAAATATTAAAAAAGATAGGCTGTCTTGGAACAATTTCATATCACACCAGATTGCAAAACAAATGAGTCCTTGTACCAAGGTATGTTGGTAATTTCTGGATATGAATGACATTAATAGGAAAGCATTTATTGAGAAGGCAGACCCAGTGAATTCTCAAGGCTGGGTATACAGCTCACTTTAGTGTTAATGGCACTTGTGTGTTCTCACTGTTGGCGAAACAGACTTCTGTTCATTTATTGCTTTCAGTATGAAATCCCTCACACCAATAAATTTTTAAATGCTTTTTATTATGTCTAGTTTGATATAATTCTTTAAATGGATTTCCTTTTGTTATCTAAAGTGGCATATAGCTATTTTCTGAAAAATGTGAACACAATTTACGTGTTAAAAACTCCATGTTGATAAATTTTACACTAAAATGAGAACCACCAAAATAGAACAGATTTTGCTTTTGATTGCAATGATTTGGTTTGCCTTCCAAAAAGGAAAGGAACTGGGATGAACAATAATGTTTAATGTTTGGAAACTGCCAAAGCAGTCATATAGTTTCATTGTTTATACATAGTCTTAGAAAAATGCTGGGTACAGAAAATGATTCTGTTATTAAATGACATTTCACCTCTATCTTTACTTAGATCCAAAACACCTAAGTAATATATCTTTAGACAGCTTTAGTCTCCACTAATTCTCAAAGGAAAGTGCCTAACAAATATGTATTCAGTGCACAAGCCCATATGGTAACTTAGAATAGTCACGCTATATTTCTTAAATATAAAGCTGTTGAAATAGGAAGTATTAGAGCCTTTCCAATGGAAAAAAGTTTCTGGTAGTTTATTACTTGCCTTGAACTTACAGTTGTAAGATTCTGATTTTATTAATTCATACATATTGTCCTATTACAAAAAAGCCTATATTTGTTTTTATTGTCAATCCCTGTGTCATCACTATTTTCTCAACAAAAATATCAGATTTCTATGAAAGGAAAAACAATACTTACCTAATGTAACATTATAAAACAGTAATTTCAGAGCAATTAGTTCTTCCTGAGCATCATAAGAAATGCTACTATTGTCACCAATGTCTCATAAAGAGACATTTTCCTCCTTTATTTTTCTTATTGCCTACATTTTAAATATAATTTTTAAAACAATATTCAGTTATTATATGATAATGAATATTTCTAAATTTCATATTTAAAATTATGCAATATTTATAAAACTCATTAATACTAATGTAACATAGTCAAGTTTGAGTTATAAATATTTCCAATTTATATCCAAAAGTTGACATTGGAAGATCTTTTCAGTCCAGCAATATTCAAATTTCCTTGTCTTAATGGACAACCTTTATAACTTTTCCACAATAGCACCTCAATTAGGTTTGAATTCAACATAGAAGTCTAGATGGTATAAGGTTTGTCATTTGTTTTTATAGGGAATGCCAGAGGGTTATATCAGTCCTTCCTGTGAATAATTGTTGACAGACATTGCTGGAGGTAAAGAGAGTTCTTTTTACTATAACAAAATACCTTTAAATTCAGCTACACAAAATATTGAACATTGGGCAAGAGAAAAGATTGATTGTTCTGCAAAGGATTGATCAGTAAGATAGTATGCCAATGGATTTTTCTCAGATTGTGATCCTTCAACACTGTTTTCTGAAGATGTGGGGTTATACTCTCCTTTGACAGTGATATGATTTGATGGAAAAGTAAAACACATGAGGATCTAAAATCTATGAAAAACAATGAGCTCTCATATGCAGTACATAATTGAGCCTTAGATAAGAGGCCATGTTTTAAAAATATGCTTTAACCTCTTTCAAACACATAATCTATAAACATATACTGTGGCATAATAAAATTTCAGTTTAACATGTTCATCAATAATTTTGGTATTATGATGTAAGTTACAAATCTATTAGCTTCGTGCAAAAATTATTGATAAGTCCTACAAAGCAATTGTTATCGAAGAGTTAGTTACCTTTGAAAAATTAGCAATTGATTTTTCTACAATAGTAAATATTCTACTTGGTTTTTACCCTTTCCAAATTCTTATAAATAGTGTATAGAAATATAGAAAATGTCAGCAATATAAAATTGACTGTTAATTATATTGAGAATGATATCTGAATTGTGGAATGTCTAGCCAAGACCTTTTGGTTGGCCACCATGTTACCATTTTATCATCTTACGAATATCTAACTGAGAGAAAATAAAGAAATAAAGTAAACTGCAAACTGCTTAGTTTTGTTAATATTTAATAGTTTTAAGGAAATATTTGATTTGAAAGGATAGAAATTGAGATTTGGAGATAACTGGGTTTTAAATTTATCAGGGTTTTGTTGATACAACTAGCGGGCAATGTAACAAGTTATTCGTGTTTGCGTGTGTATAATAACACTGCCATGCAAATAAAGCTGAAATAGAAAAAATAATAGAGCACAAACAAGTATTTTTCTTAAAATTAACATGTTAAATCTGATGAGAAACTGTAGAGATGGAAAGAACCCATCACTCCTCTCAACTAATAAGAACCAAGGGGATGGAATTTATTGCAAAATATAAAATTAGTTTTAAGATAACAAAGTCTTTCTAGTTGTGCTTTCTCTCAGGTTAGCCTTGAACCGTAGGCTTGGCCATAGGGTTGAACTAGTACAGGCTTTGTCTTTGTGTTCTAGGAGAACGCGTGAGAACCACAGGAGAGCAGATCTATAAAGTGCACTGTTCTCTACAGTAGATAATTAATGTTTCACTATTTCAACTCTTCTATCACTCTTCTGACTTGATTATAGAGGATAGTTTGTTCTTCCAAGTGGATTATTCAAGTTTATTTCAAAAATGTGTATATTCTCCTTTTATACAGATTCTCCAAAGATAGCTATCAAAGAAGAACCACGAACACTTTAATTTTGCTGAATTGTTTGTAGCTGAGTTATGGGACTTATTCACACAAAAACATACGTTGGCTTTTCCCAAGAATTCATGGCCTGTCTTTTTTACCTTCTAGTGAAACTTCCAATGTAACCTTTGGCTTTGGAAAAAGACATTGAACTAACAATTTTAAATTAATCAGTATGTACATAGCTACCTCTAATTCATTCTGAGCAAAAGAAAAGACTGCAGTCGTTGGCTTCAAAATCATGCTATATGAAATGATACATATCATTGATATGACTTGATAGAAAGTAGACATATGTTTTTAAACCCAAACTTCTTTAAGCTGCTTAAACCAAAATATTTTGTCCTTTTTTATTGATTATGTGTCGATTGGGTATGAAGAAAAAGACGCTGTAGCTAAGTTATTCGTTAATTGTCTTTTCTTCTTTCCTGGAAAATTCTCCTATGCGTGACAGAAACTAAAAAATAAAATTTGAGGTAAATGAAAGGTTTAAATAGGTTTAAGCTACATTTGGGCACAGCTGTGTGTTATTACTGTAGGGCCACAGCTCTTGTAAAATATATTCATCTTGGCCAATTACTCAGTATTTTAATTGTTATTCATATTTACTTAAATAAGTGGAAAAATAATCTACCCTCTTCTAAAAAAAAACTATTGTTCATAGCAAAATATCATAATACCATTATTCAACTTTTACATAACAGAATTATGTTATACAGCTGCTTGTTTCAGTTACACTAATTTATAAATCTCTCTGAAATATTTATGATGCTTAATGAATAGATCACAGGAAGATTTACTAAAACATTGTCCATTGATTTTTTGTTTGTTTGTTTTGTTCCCATAGTAGCAGGCCTGCCCTGGCCCACACTTAGTGGAATATGTCCCAAAGTATCAGGACTTTTCAGGCTACATGGGCCCTAGGTGTATTCTTTCTCTTTTTCTTTCTTTCTTTCTTTCTTTCTTTCTTTCTCTCTCTCTCTCTCTCTCTCTCTCTCTCTCTCTCTCCCCCTTCCTTCCTTCCTTCCTTCCTTCCTTCCTTCCTTCCTTCCTTCCTTCCTTCCTTCCTTCCTTCCTTCCTTCCTTTCTTTTTTTAAAATTTATTTTATTTTTTTTATTATGAATATTCGTGAGATACAAAGCTAATTGTCACCCCTCACGCCCATGATGTGAGGGCCAGATTCCTACTGGCAGCATAGCCATTATCAGAAATTACTTTTGTACCCCACGTCCATTGATTTTTAATCTAAGTTATTTCATATTTTGTATTGGATGGTCTACAATTACAGATTTATTTGTAAGTTTGTTTTGTAAAACATTTTAATCATGACACTTAACTTAATTCAGAGCTCAATTAAGCTCATTCTGTAATATGTTAAGGAGAAAGTACATTGACAATGACAAATACAACTTTTGCAGGAGTTTTAGGATACATCCTTAAAAGAAATTCTACTTTTTTATAGGTTTAGAAATTGAGAGCTTGTAAGTAATTCCTTCGGATCTTAAAAAAGTAACAAAAAAGTTATACTTATGAGTGTTATGTATAATTTAAACAATTTAGTTCTGCATATAAGAGAGATGACATATTAGCAAGTCAATCTATTTATAATCACATCATAGTAAAGTAAGCAGAATTACAAACATATATAACTGTACGTAACCAGAAGCAGGGGGAGAAGTTTATTTCTTTTGTATGCATACACACATTTACCCAGTTTTATATGGCTTGAAAGAAAAAAATTAAAAAGAAAGGAAGAAAGGCCTCATGATAATTTTAGTTTGCTGATCACAGTTTTGACTGTAGAGTGGTGGAAGGGTGTGGAACCTGGGGGTGGATAACATCTTGTGGTTGCCTTCACCACAGTCAGCTGGAGGGGCAGAGACTAGGGAGGGCAGGATGGTATGTAGACGCTGGAAGCTAGCCAGCTGTGGCCATTAATTAACTTGAATGACTACGTTTTAGAATTTGTGAGGTACAAAGTGCTTTATGCTTCTGAGAAAAAGGACTTCAAACTAAAACCTGCAGTTTTTCAATCAACTCTTTACATTCACATTTATGGGCATTTCAACCCTTTCTGTGAAAGGAGGACATTTTCTAAAAATTGGAAAGTGGCTTGGTGTTAGTGAAACTGTAATACTTAGTAAAGATGACAGTATACATGGTTTAAATTATCAAAAAGAGAAATGAAAGAACTCAACTTCTGACCTTAACCAGATTGAGTAGATATTATCTCACAAGAAAGGAAATGAATTTGCAGATGACTTTGCAATACACTGGATTATAAAGTGTCTGACAAATCCCTTACCCAGGCAAATGGTGACTGATAATGTGTACACCATTGGAAGAAGGTCTTCCTGAGCTGAAAACAAAATCATCTGGTAAAAGATGGTGATGGTCTGTCTTGCTTTAAGACAACAAAAGTCAGTGTGGTGCTGGTGTTAAAAAAAATGTACAATGGACTTAATACCACAAATGAAATGAATTGCATGGTAATAATTATCTTCATAAGTAATGCAGCCTATGAGTGGAAATAGTCGCTTTACAGACAGACTAATTGGATTATGAATAGAATAATTCAAGACATATAAAACTATTAGGCTAGTGATCAATTGATATGACTCCTGACACTTGAAATAAGCAAAATTGTCAAAGTCAAAGCTGCTTTGGCTGCCTCTCCAGTTATGAAAGTCATTAAAGTAAAATTATCTCAATACCTGATTACTACATGGGTGTATTCTAATGGCTATTTTTTTGTTTAAGCATTTCATTGCAATTAAAAGCTTACCAAATAGCTCTTTATAAGTGTCCTGACATTTTCCTCAAACTTGGGTGTTCTATAATGGAAGTTCTTTGTAGATAAGTCCCTACCTACAAATGACCACTTTTTAGCCTATAGATCAGTACCATTGGTGAGAACAAAGGTTCTGTTCCCCCTTTTTTTTAGATGGAAAATTGAAATACCATGTGAGATGACAAAATACTTGATCAAGGTGCACTCTATGTGTTTACAATGAAAGGGATCTCAGGGAAAAATAAGGAAAACTGGGGGAATACTTTGGGACCTTGAGGGTAACATCCAGTGAGCAATGGTGGGAGTTAAATCTTTGCTTCTAGGGCCATGTCCAGGGAAGGTGGAGAGAAAGTTGGGGTGAGGGAGACGAAGATGATGAGAATTTTAGAGGCTAATTTTCTTATGGACAAAAACATCATAGTTCTCAAACATAGGTTTTAACTTCTATTTATCCAATAAACTGTTATTGAACATATACTCTGGGCCAAGAGATTCATAAGAGATATAATCAAAAGGTGATTTAGACAGATTTTGTGACTTTAAAGAACTCTTCCTCCTAAGCGAGCATAAACGGTCATATGCAATTCAGTAAATATGATGATAGAGATATGAACAAAGGAGTGATTTATCAAACAGCAGTTGTGATGAAGTGAGAGCATTTCAGGAAAGGATAAAGTGGAACAGTGCATTGTACAACTCCAGAAAAGGCAGGGAAAGGGCGAGGGGAGGGGAGATGGGAGAGGAATCTGAGAAGATGCGAATCTGAAAAGACACAGAGGATGGGTTGCTAAGGGCTGCTCCTCCTTTCTGAGGAGATTCAGATTGGCCCTATAGGCAAGTGGAAACCATCCGAGAATTTTAACTTAGAGTGACAGGATCAGAATTTTGTTTCAGGAAAATCACTCCTGTAGCAGTGTGGAAGATGGTGGAGGCTGGTGACAGGGGATTCTGTTAGGAGGTTATGAAAGATGATGAGGATCTTTACCAGGGAAAATGGAGAAAGGTTGGAAAGAAGTGAAAAATTAAGAGTGAAATGATAGTGACAGACACAAAGATTTATTTATTTATTTATTTTATTTTTGTCTTTTTCGTGACCGGTAAGGGGATCACAACCCTTGGTGTGGTGTTGCCCGAACCGGGGTCAGCCAGTGAGCGCACTGGCCAGTCCTATATAGGATCCGAACCCGCGGCGGGAGCGTCGCTGTGCTCCCAGCCCGGCACTCTTCCGAGTGCGCCACGGGGTGGCCCAGACACAAAGATTTAACTAGCACTTACAGAGCAGGGCTGAGAGTAAGGATAAGAGAAGATCGCAAGATTTTTAACAAGGGAACCAGACAGGTAATGGTGACCACCTTCTTGTGTGTACAAACAGCAAGCTCAATTCAGATGTGTACACCCTCTTGTTTACTGTAAGGATATAGTCAGAGTTACATCTTGAGGATATTCTGGGGCAGTATGTACTCTTGGGGAAATTTATTCTGATATATGCTTAGAGGACAATTATCAAAATTAAAAAAAAACCACAGGGAAGTTATTGCAACTACTCTGTAGTTTATCAACTTTTTCCAATGTATAAATCAACTCTCTCTTCTCTCTCTTTTTCTGTCTTTCTCTTTCTCCATGTCTCTTTATGTTTCTTATTCTCTCTTTTATTTATGTAAAATATAACTACCAATGCATAGTGGTACTATGCCTTTTGTATCAAGAAGAAATACATTTTTCTTGTTAAGGATTTTAGATGCCTTATGCATCCTTAAGATGCTTTTGGGAGAATAGAGCTGTGTAAGCTTTAAATTATCCCATTAAAAATTATGGGTCAACAGGGCAGAATGCATTCTACAATTTATGGCTTCCTGTGAACATTTGAAAAAATTTCCCTCCCAGGTCAGGATTTGGTGGGGGTGTGGGAATTTCCCATGCCTTTTAGCATTGATGTCTATGACTTTTAGTACCAGTTATCAGTTTAAAATGAATGGGAGCCATTTGCTATTCATTCTGTGAAGTGTGGACAGTGGTTTGATAAATGAAGAAGGCTTTGCGTAATTTGAGTAAAATACTTTTCTAGGTAACACCTTGTGCACTATGGAGACTAAAGAGAATGACATTTTAGATAAAGGAAAAATGTGCACGTGAAGCCTATTGATGGAAAATTCTTTTGGATATGTTCTGGATCTAAATCTGTAATATTTATAGATGAAGAAAAATATCTGTAGGTCTTGCAAGGGGAAGGAAAAGGAGAGAAAAGAAAGCCAGGATGAATGCTATAGGCAGCACAGTAATTATTTTGCTGATCATAGATTTTTACTAGAAAGCAAGATGTCTCAACATAAGTTAAAAAGGTAAGGTCAACTTTATAGAAAGGAATTAGAAAGAACACACACACACACACTCACACAAACATGTATTTCCTGAATACAATCACCTCAAAGTTACTAAATATTAAAAAGAGAAAATATAAGAGAAAGCAGGCAAAGCTGGAATAACACTTACTATTCTGAGAACAGAGAATGTTTAATTTAGACATTAAAAGAAAATATGCCCAGCCCTGGCATGTTAGCTCAGTTGGTTAGAGGGCAGTGTTTTAACACCAAGGTCAAGGGTTGGTATCCCCATATTGGCCAGTAGCCACCAAAAAAAAAAAGAAAAGAAAGAAAGAAAAAAGTGTCCAAGATATCATTATTCCAGGAAATGTCTAATCTGAAGGATGCATGCATTTAGATATCTTCATTACAGTTTAATTTACATAGATATTTTGGGGAACTGTAGAACCATAAGTGTGTCCCTAGAATTTTATTTGCAGAAGTGAAGTCAAATATGGATAGGCTTTTCTCAAGTCTCATAAATACTAATTTCAAAGTGTATCTGGAAGCATAATAGGTACCAATCAACCACTCAGATACACTTGAGGTGAACATCAACATACCTAGGGATACAAAGTGGAGTGGGGAAAGCGTGATGTGGAGGAAGGTCGGGGATAATTGAGGGAATAATTGGGTGGGGGACACAGGGTATAATCACAATTTGTGGTAATGGATGTGCTGCAAGTATGGATCTGACCATCACATCTTAGGCATGAGTGGTGACAATTTGCTTTGTACCACATGAGTATTCATAACAAATACAAACAAAACAAATCAAAACAACAAAACAAAACAAAACAAAACACAAAAAAACAAACAAACAAAAATCGAGTGTGACATTTTAACCATTGTCAAACGAAAGACTGAGGACTTAAACTCTGACTCGAGGTTCTTGAAAATAGTGCTTGCTTCCCCAGTGCTGCAATAAAAGAATTGGCTAAGTTGAGCTTGCTGGCAGAACAATGTCACCCTGTTTATGTGTTTTATTTAGACTCTGTAAAGCATTAGATGTGTTCAAAGGAGCCATGACTCTGAGCAACCCTTTATGGCAGTGAATCCCAAATTTACTTGACTGATAAAACAGGTTTAAGTTATAATGTATTAATAGAACTCCAATAGAAAGTCAAAAAATATCTGATTTAATATCAGATTTAAAAGCTGCAAAAAATGACCAAAACTTATTCATACCTGTGCTTCAGCTTTGTAACACCACAAATCAGATAATTTATTTTATTTCATTAATAACAAGAAGCCTAACTGTTTCAATCAATATAATACAAAAGTAAAAAGCAAAAATATATTTTATTAGGTCAGTATATTAAAAATTTTTGTAGCATATTCACTTGGAATTGCTATATAATATGAAAATCTTATTTTACATAGATACTGTGCAGCAAAAAAAGAATAGGAATTGCATATTTTGTAATGTTTGGGTAATCTTAAATTAATTGTTTCAAGAATCACTAATTACTCATCTGTCCAAAGAAAAGAAAAACTGAGATTCATCATCTTCGTTTTGAAATATTCATTATGTGTTTTATTTAGACATAAATTGAAAACCACATGATTCTTGATTAATACTCTTCCTTTTCAGTTATAGTCCATGGCAAATGGGATCATAAAATATAAAGTTTTAGTATATGACAAATATTTAATAAAACCATATCATATTTTTTTCAATTGTAAAATGCTACTGTAGACTAATGATCATCAAATAGACATGTCAATCTTAAGATTGAGTGGTAAATACTGCATCAATGTGTAGATTGCAAGTCATAAGGTCATTCTTCTTTTAACTTCTATGTGCCCTGGTTTGCATTTCTTAAAAGCAGAGAATTGCATGACAATTATAGGTTGTCACACATTCATTCAATATTTTAACATATTAAATTCATATAAAAAATTAAATGTAGAGGCAGCAATGCTGTTCCCTCTGTGTGTGTGAGAGAGAGAGAGACCTTAAGGAACAGAGTTTGGGAATTGTTGCTTGTAATTGCAGAGAGTAATATAACACTGTCCACTATCCAGTCAATTAAAGAAAGTTTTAAGGATGCTATAAAACACGAGTCAAATAGACCCTTTGAGAAAAGGCACTAGAAGTTGCTGCTATTTCCTGAAGGCCTACCTACTGGTGTTGTCTTTATCAAGGATTGCTGCTGAAAGGCATCCTAGAGACAGAAAAAGCGGCCATGAAAAGGGGGGATTTTGCACTAAGCATAGCCTTTGGGGGCATAAGATTGACCTGTTGAGGGTCTCTGCTCTTCTTTCTCAAACCATGATATACACTTAGGAAAGGTTCACTTAACATGTGTGTGTTGTGTTGATAGCAAGAAAAGGATCAGTGGAGATGATGATGATAATGATGATTTTATTGCTTTTTACTGAAGTAAAAGAATAAAAATTTAACATTTTTACCCAGTGTGGGTAAAATCTCAGATGAATCTGGGTAAATAATTTATTTACAGCAACAATAACTCTGCCCTTAGACTCCTACTAAGGTGGTATGGCCTGGGGAAGAAGTTAACATTTATATAAATTGATAATAAACTTATTAATAGGATGTAGGTTGACCTAATGGATCTTCCAAGATTAGAATATGTAAATGGAATTAGTAATTTGAGTTTAAGCTGAGAACGACCATCAGTTTAGAGGTGAAATTTGCCTTTAGGTTCAGTCACTATGTTCCTGGATCTTTAATGTTGGAAAGCCCACCCAGGCCACAGGGTACTGCGAGTTCATAGGAATAGTTACTAATATAAATAACATTTAGGTGTTTGCACGTTCCTCATCTCATTCCATAATGTCCAACTCAAATATTCACTTTCTCATCAAACTGATAATTTGAATGCTTTACTTCCGGTCTCTGATAACACTGTTTAAAACAACCTTTTGAATTCCTTTCTTAGTTTTTTTGTTCTGTTTCATTTCACCTCACTTTTTCCATTTGATTTTTGGCTCTCTCTCCTCTCCTTATTTAATATGGAGCTCTCTGTCCTTGCCACAGTTTCTCAGAAGCAAACCCTGGTCCCTGGCTACTTCGTTAACATTCAGCTGGCTTATCCTCAGCCGCAGTGGGCAGAGAGTTGGAAAATCATACGATATTTTATTAAGCATTGGCTAAAAAATCTCAATGGTCCAAACTAAACACATGAAAACTCAACCATTTTTGAAAATCCCTGTAAAAGGGCTAAAGGATTAACGTAATTGGTTTGAAAATCTGAGAGATTACCAGTGATTGTGCATTGTATCACATCATTACTGTATGTTGAAATAAGCTCTACACAGACTGTGTTTAATTGTAGACCAATAACATTGCACTCTATTGTTTTAACCCTACAAGCCCGATGTATTTTTTAGGTGTTATGGTTAAGGAAGAAAATATTAGGGAAGAACAAATGAATAGCTACAGCTAGGTGGTTTGGGAAGACAATATTCTCTAGCAGAGGCAGGAGAAAGTCTACTTATTGCAGCTGTTTAAACTCAAAGGTTAGATGACTGATAACTGTAGGCTTTTGCAGTTCAGGTTCACGCTATCAAACTCTCTAAATTACAGCAATATACAGCTGATAAGAAACCTTAATGGCCCTTTCATATCTGTATGGTAACTAGGACATAGACCATGTATGGTTATAAGATTGTTGCCTATAAGACTTCATTCTGATAACTTAACTTCCTGTCAAGTGATGTGTTGCAGAAACTCCTTCTAGCTTCTCATCTCTTTTACTACAAGAGTTTCCATGTAAAAATGTCATTTTTTGTTTCACGACTTGAAAAATGTCATTTTAAAAGTTTTCTAATGTCATTTTTAAAGTTTACAGTTTTTAAATCCCCTGGTTTTTTTTAAATGAAGTTTATATATCACTATATTGGTTATTTATTTTTATTTTATATATAAAATAAAAAATATTTATAAAATAAAAATAAATAGCCAGGATATTAAGGAGATTATATATATGCATATGTATATATACAAGTATATATATACCAGAACTTGTGAAAATGGAAAAAAAGCATTTCATTATGTATTAACAGTTTACACACATTAAACAATTTAAAATGTTTGGTTTCTTTTTGAAACCAAATATAACCACATTCATAGTTTTCCTTTGCCCTTTGTGGTCAGATTTCTTTTCAAAGGCTTCCAAACCTATATCCAGGCCTGATCTTTCTCTCAGTTTCTTGACCTGAATTTCTGACTGCCTATTGGGCTTTTCCATCTATATGACAAGTCTGGACACTTGTACCTCAATTTTTATGTTTCTTCTCTCTCCAAAACCTCCAGTATTCTGACTTTTCTAAGCCTCTTTCTGGTACCAGCATCCTCTGGGTCACTTGTCCTTAAAGTGGTTTTGCTTCTTTCTTCTCCCCAACTCTGCTTCTCCACTTCTGTCTGATCCATTTCTTGAGTTTCTACGACCTCTCAGTTTCTTCACTAGTGTGTTTAGCATCTGTTTCTTCCTTTCCATTTCTACTCTCACAACCTCCCTAGATTTTGTTAGTTCTGTTCTTGATTTTCCAA
Organism: Galeopterus variegatus; assembly: GCF_000696425.1. NCBI lineage: Eukaryota > Metazoa > Chordata > Mammalia > Dermoptera > Cynocephalidae > Galeopterus > Galeopterus variegatus. The sequence continues at coordinate 35,274 of NW_007731551.1, forward strand.
CTTAGATTCACATGTTCAATCTTCTTCCTTATTCATCCTATATAATATGTCCATATTATTATATTTCTGAACTCCATTAAAAAAAATTCTACTGGTCCCTCCCATAGCATTTAAGGCCCTTCGAGGTCTGGTCTATGTGTACTTCTCCAGACTCAGTGGCCACTATTACCTTTCATGTACCCTGCAGCCCAGCCAAAGTGGACTACTTGCACTGTCTAAGCACCTTCTGCTCCTCTCTCATCATACTCTCTTTGTGGGAATTTGTTTCTTCCCCAGATCTGCCACTCAGGCCCTATCTGTCCTTCATGGTCCAGCATAGCTGTCTCTTTTTTATTAAAGTCCTGCTTAAGTGGAAGTGTCCATACCTTATCATTTCTTTAGATTGTAAGATCCTAATAAGCCACAGTATGTCTTAAGGAAGCTTCTACCCCTCACTAGAACTATACTGATAGTAGATGTGAAATACATGTTTGTCAAATAAATAAAATAAGAATTTAAAAGGAATTCCTTAAGAAAACTAAATTTTATCACAATTTCATCTGGTAGCACACATTTAAGAAGATAATCAATAATTGCCTAGCCCTTTTGATAAACCCAAGCAAATGATTCATGCTTACCCAGTGTCTCTCTGACATAGCATTCAAATCGCATGTCAGTCATTCTTCAGTTTTTCAGATGGCTTAGCAAAATCAATCATTCGAAATTGGTGAATGTTATCATGAGTGGTAGTAACTTCCTCCTTTGTTACTACAAACTAACGAAAAAAAGTCAGTTTTGTGCTGACTCATGCTTTGGCTTCAATTACATAATATCTAAATTTAATGGCTATGTTTTATTTTTCCTTTCTGAAGGTGGCTTTAGGATTATCATTGTTCTTTTGGCTGGCTTTGAGTAGAAGAGACTAAAAAAAAACCTTTTCAGCCCCATTAAAATCTTGTTATTATGATGGCTACATTAATTTTAGGATATTTGCTTGAAAATTCTCCCAACTAAATAAGCGACTCTACATGCATCAAAAGTTAAAAAAAAAAAAAAAAAAAAACCTTCTAAGTATATTAGACTTTGTAACATTGTGGTCTTATTCTGAAATGTAACTTATAAGTTAATTCTAGGTTAACTATTAAAAATAAATTGACCAGTTTTCAGTTTAATAATTATTTTCTCAGTTATCTTGGGCATGTTGTATTACCTACCTGAACCAGTCTCCTCACTGTTAATACAATAGTAGCAATAAACTATCTCAAAGGTTTGTTGGGAAAATTAAATGGAATCATGTATATAACACAATTTGTAAATTGTAAAGTGATATAAACTTGATTATGCACATATATACTTATAAAAATAATTTTTGCTAACACACATACTTATGAGTGCTCTGTGAACTCTTTCATCTTATACTGCAATGGACTCTCAGTCCACTGGCCACAAACCCTCATTGTGCAACATGTTTCTGTAGCCACTTAGGAACCAAACATTCTCTTTGGAATGAATAACTAGTATATCTTGAATGTGTGGTTGTAGTGCTGTTTTTCAAATGTGTGCATAAGCTCTTATGGTTACAAAACATATATTTTTTAAAAAGTATTATTAGATTGGAGTTTTCTTATCATTGTGCTTTTTTCCAATCAATGAATTATGTAATATGAAGGTGAGTCTATTGTCTTGTGGTCAGAGATCCTTGAACATTTTTGCCATTAAAATAGGGTCCTGGTGATAACTAGGACTTGGAGACAACTGCTCGACTGTTCAGAAATCCCTCCCAAAAAGTACTATTTAGTGTTGAGGAAATGTATGAGCTATTTACATATAATAAATTGAAAAATATGCTAGTTTTTATTATGAAATGTCTATGTGTCCCATGACCTCTAAAGTCAAGTTGAAATAATTCACTTCTCAAAAAAAAAAAAAAATACCTTACAGAATAAATATACAAATAAAAGAAAAAAATGAAATTAAAATCTTAGCCTCTCTTGAGTTAGTTTAGAAATAAATGTTGGCTAAGGAACTGGTATAAGAGAAGCTGCTGGTCTGCACATGCAAAGCAGATAATTATTATATTAAAAATTACAGTTTCTAAAACATTTGTTTCTCATATGGCATCAAATAAAGTTTAATTGCAAGTTGTTTTATGTCATTTTCTCTTGAGGATATGTTTTCAAAAAGATACGCAGGAGGTTCATATGTACACACATCTCATTATTTCTCAGTAGGATTCATGTTTGTGCCACCTACTCATGGTTGGAAATGCATACCCTAATGTCTCTGATTTAGGCTTGCACTGGGCTTTTATAACAATATAATTCTTATTTTGCTACATGGTTCTGTAGGCTGTTTCAAAATGAGATTCCAAATTGCCAAAAAAAACCCCACCCATCCGAAAACCCTTAATGACTCTCAACAGTTTCTTTGACATATTTAAGCAAAATATTCTGTTCCCTTTAACAAAAAGGCACAAAATTTTGGGTTTGGGTTCGAATTACATTTGGCCAGCAGCTGCTTATAAAATTGAGCAGCAGATATTGCAGTAAAAACAGATTATATGTGGATTCTATTTCTTTCCTGGACAGCCTGGCTTGTAAATATTTGCTTTTACCATCAGCATAAAAGAGGAAATCATTAGCCTCTCTCTGCCATTTAGAAATGGCTTTAGAGAAACTGTAAAATAATCACTCAGGGGCCCCCACAAAATGCCCCTTTGATTTCTTTGGTTATTGTTATGAAAAATATTGAAAAATTACTACATTTGGTGTTAAAAGAATCTTGTTTAGATATTTTCTGAACAACAGGAGAAACTAGCTCTGTTCCAGCTTACTAGGCTGCAGGTCTCTACTAAATTTGTTTAATGAAGACTTGAACAATAGCAAAAAGTATCTGAAAATATGTATAATGCCAGGATTCCTGAAATTAAAAATGGGGGTTTTTGAATTGTAGGCAAGGTCAGCAACACCAAACCCTATTTCCTGGGATTTTCTGATTACAGTTAAAACATGTCAGTGGCTTCCTGTTGCCCTTGGGGTTGGTCTTTAACAGAACTTACAAAGCCCCAGAGGATCTGGCCCCGTCCCAACTCTCCTCATTCATCTCTGAGGGCCCTCGGCCTACTCCTCACCCTCCACCCACACAGGCTTCCTTTTGGTTCCTCCTATCTGCCAGAGCTGCTTCCCAGCGCAGGACCACTGCACAGGCCATTTCCCCACTTGGAAGGTTATTTGTGCTTCCTCCTCTACTGCTCAGCTTCTTCCTTCCTCTGTGAAGCCTTCACCTATTTTCTACCTTAGTCAGTCCCCCAGCATATTTTCTTCTCATCACCACGCATCTCTGTTGTAGCACTTACTGCAGACATCCTTCTCGTTTACTACAGGTCTTTTCCAGTATCCTGTGAGTTCATGAGGCCGGGACCTCTATCTGTTTTGTTCACCATACTAATATGGTAGTGATGTGGCTGGCACGTAGCAGACACCCAACTATTTTCTGAATGACTACAAGAAGGACTCCAACTCTATCACCCTCTATTCCACTAAATTTAATGAAACAAACCTCACTTTCTGGCCAAGATTTCCCTTCCTTGCAAGACAGACTACATCAACTCATTGCTGAATGTGTGCTGGCCATTTTCTTTGTCTACCATGACAGGCAGAAACAAGCTATCACTGATTTATAGTGTCCTGTGACATGCTTTGTCTATTAAAGGTGACATACAAAAATCGAATCTTACTCTATTCTACTTGACATTCCATTTTGTATAAAATAATCATAAACCCCCTCTGAAGGCCATTTTTCCTCAAGGTAATTTGGCAAACAATGATTCTATAGCAACAGGAAAGTACTGCATCATTTTATGAGCCTTGCCTTCATTTCTCCAGGCAGCTATATTGTGCTAAAATCCTTGGTTCCTCAGAGGCTCTCTACCAGCTAGAAACCAGTGATTACAACCTGATGCTGTGCAAATGCTATCAGAAAAGTCCTGTCAATCCACTTCTCCTAAGTACTTACCTTGGTTAGTTAGCAAAGGCCAGCAATTTAAAATAAATAAATAAGGTGAAATGAAGCACTAATGCAATGATCTAATCAAGTGAAGAGTGATTACCTAAGTAATCATTATTTAGGAAAGGGCTTGTTCTGTTCTGACTTTGAGTGGACTTGCATTTCCACGTCACTCTGTCAGCCTCCCCTATTATTGTCACTGCAGTTATCAGCATGGTTCATGCATTTCTATCTTATCTCTTACCTCCCTCTCCCTGTCCTTATCCGTTTGGTACCCCTACCTACGAGCTCTGGCCCTAGAGTGGACTGAGTGGCTGCTTTTCTGAAACCAGCTGGATACGATCAAGAGAGCAGGACAGGAGCCCTTTGCCTTTCTCACTTTGGAGAAGGCTCTTGGAAACTTCTCAGCTTCCAACTCCCAGGTTATTGTAAACTCCTTGTGTTGTCAGAGGCCAAACACAGACACAGAAACAAAATTGTCTGTCACAATATTTGCAAAAATAAATATGGGCTGATAGGTTTTATTGCTAAGTAAACCTTAGCATCTTTATTCCAAGTGATAGGACCCTTCCCACACAATAAATAGACTGTCATTACATCACATTGAACTTCAAAGGTGAACAATCCTTTTCTTGTCTGATTTAGTTTCATGTTTCGTTGCTTCTGTTGGTTGCTGAAAATGGAAACAAAGCTGTTTGTACATTTGGAAAATTTCAAGATGGCTGCTGTCATCTAAATTAGAATTTTGGCTCATTTCCAGTAAGCATAGAGCCTGACCTTTCTTTAATAACAATAATAGCAAATCCAAACCTAAAACAGTTTTGGTCTTGAGTTTGCATTCCATCCATCTCCTTTGAAATGTTAAAACATCTGGTTTTATGAAAAAAAAAATCAACTTCAACATGTTTGGAGAGAAAAAAGGCTGCCCACAAAATAAATCAGGGTCAAGTGTTGTTATTTCACGGGTAATTATAAAGCAGTCCAATTTATTAGTAAATCTTGCATCATGCTTACTTATAGCCACAATCATTGCAATTGTTCTCAGAATCTCATTGGAAAGTGGCTAAATTATAGGGTTTAGAAAAATATGGGGCCAACTATCATGGCAAAGAATGCCATGAGGTCTTGTCATACCTTGCTTCTCTAAGTTTTCCATCATGCAAGTGAAATTTTGTCTTTCTCTGGTTTATTTTCCCAATTAATTCATGATTTTTTACCAACAGTTACTTGGAAACAAAAAGACGCCCACAATAAATTATTGAAAAGAAAATGCTTGCAAGTTTAATTGAAGAGCAGATGGTTGGCTCAAAGGGTCTTCTTACTGTGTTTCAATAGCACAGCAAGAAAGAGGGGGACAGGTTGCAGTGGCCCTGTTAAGCTAACACAAACAACTTGGAGGAGGGTGAGGCGCAGCATTTGGAGAAAGCCAACTACTTTGAGACTTTAATTACAGTTCAGGAAGACTCCTCAGCCTTTCTTTTTAGCAAATGGGCTGACAAGGGATCTTTAAGCAAGTCTTTAAGAGAACATAGACCTTGGATGAAACATGGGGTGCAAACTTTTCAGATGAGGCAATACCAAGATTTAAAGCAAAGTCAGTTTCACTTTTCTCTAAGGTCATTACTAACTAATTTTAGTTTTACACAGTCAGAGAAATGTTCACTTATTCACCAACTGCTGAATGTTTGGTTGCTTCTCTGAAGAACCTGATAACTCAGTTTTTATGGCCGATGAAACGAGTTCATCTCCTTAGACCTCTAAGTTACTTTTTTCTTCTCTCATTTTCACCAGTTTACCCAGATTAAGTATTGAAGACTGATACTTAAATAGAAAAGAATTAGCTTAATTGTGAAGTTCTAAACTACTACTTATATTAGAATAAGTTATCTAACAATTATCTGGACAATTGCCAAAAAATCTAGACATGTATAAAATCTGGAAAAAATCTGGAAAAACTTAAAAATATGCACTTTTAAATTAAAAATGCATATTTTTAAATCATGGGTACAGTTCCTGATCAACCAGAACCTACATTTTTTTTTATTTACAGTTCTAACAAAGTTGCTTACCTTATTTTCTACATTGCAATAATTTGTGCATTGTGATTAGATGAGAAAAACTACTTGAGACAGAAATACTGATAGCAAAAAGAAGTGATAGTTGGCAAAAAGGAAAATGGCAGAAAAGCTCTTAAAGACCTCAAAAGGCATTGTAATCTGGATATATTTAATGTGAGATCAAAGGCTACACATCCTAACTCTGTTGTTTCTCAAACTTCCCTGGTAATAAGAATCAACTGGGATGCTTGTTAAAAACTTAGCTATTTTAGTTCTTCTCTTAGATATTCTCATTTAGTGTGTCTGGAATAGGACCCAGGAATCTGTACTTAAATAATACAGGTCATTCTCAGCAATGTTTGGGAAACACTACTTCAGGAATATAGGGGCTTATAAAGAATTCAATAATGGATGTACAAACAATAGCCTTAAGACATTAAGAAGACACTAAATCATATGCCTCATTTTCTGTTGAAGAGGAAAAGGATAGTTTAACCACATTATTTAAATATTTCTATTAATAATGGGCTGTTTAAAGGGGTAGGTTTAAGTAGATGTAAGATTCACTTCCCTGTTACTGATCATTCCTTGACAAATTGGCTACTAAGACTAAATAGCATGTAGGAAACCATCCTCAATGGAGACAAATGGTGGGGACTGTGAATGACATGATTTGCATTAAGCTTGAAATCTTCATAGATAGCATTCTTCATCATCATCATAACCAAGCAGAGAGCAAGTACCTGTAAGGAATATATTGTTTTATTATCTTATGTTCTTATTATTTTATTGGGTTTCCATAGACATTCAGTGGTTAGATATGACTATTTAGATATGACTCAATGAATCATGATCCAGAAAAGTTTACAATTTCATTTTAATCCACAGTTTAAAAAGTTACTGTTAACATCAACACAAGTGAAATAGCAAATGTTACTGAGTTATTTTTTCAGAGTGAAAGTGATTGAGCCATTTCTATCATAACATTCTGGATGAAGTGGATTTTTAGGTTGAAATGAGCTTTATGTGTATTACTATGGAATTACTAAAGACATCTTTAAGAAATTTTCACCCTCTTTCAATGAAGATTTTAGCCCCTAATTACTGACATCTCTCAATTCCAAATCCTGCTGTCCTTCTGAGAGCTTCAGTATCCATGTGGATGACCTGCCCATCCAATGACTCAGGCTTTCAGTTCCTTGTTTTCACTGTCAGTGTGACTTTTATCTTTAAGTCTCTTCAGTTATCCTATTCCATGGCTGCATGTTGGATCTTGTTATAACCCCAAGTTTCTTCTAAAGTATTGAATTTAACCATTCCACTCCATAATGTCTAAGTTTTATGCCTCTTGTTATTCCATTTACTTTTTTCTACCACACAGTTTCTGGAAGAAGTGGGAACTTCTGATCCTTTGTCTCTTCCACTTACCCTCTAAATGAGTCTGCTTTTGTCTTCATAGCCTTCCCAGCCCAACTGAGATGAGCTGTCAATATACTTCTTTGTCTTGCCCCCCTAGTTCTTCTATTATGTTTTCTAAAAAGCCTTGATGGATAAATCTAATTAGACAAATCTTAGATCAACACAGTTCCACAATTTGTGAAAAGCAAACAAACCTAAAGACAGGTGCCACTAAATATTCATGATCTCCAAAATCAACTTGTCCCTCAACAGGGCCCAGCAGCACTTTTAGAAATCATTATTTGCCTCCCTCTATTGCTTTCTACAGTGCTGCTTTCAAGACTTCTACCTCGGATCTTCTCTTCTCTCCCATTATCAAGAGACAATCTTGTTTCTAACTTCAATGAGAAAATATAAGCCATCATAAAGGAACTCTGTCAAGTACCACCTTTCAACTGCGATAATTCTTCCTCCTATGATTAATCTCTCTTTCCTGTGACGTGGTGCACTATTAGTCTCTTCTCAGAGATTTCATCTCTCTCTTTTCACTTCAATCTCTCCATATTGATTAGTTTTCCTAGTTCAAATATTTCTCATATTAAAAAAAAAAAAACTACATACAAATCTTCTCTCCCCCTCAGAGCCCCTTTACCTCAAAATATATTTCTTCTCTGACTTATGGTTAAAGTTATTTATTTGACAAGTTGTTCACTCGACTGTCTCTACATCTCAACTCTATTTATACTTGAGCCACAATAACTTGGCTTCTGTTTCTGGACTCTGTTGAATTGGTTGTTACCAAGTTCACAGATCTTTGTCTTTGTTATTAAATCTAATGAAAAGTTTTTACTTTACATTTTACTTGATTTTTCAAGAACATTGTATATACAGACCATAAATTCCTTCGAAATATTCTCCTTTCTAGGCTTTTGAAATCATATTCTTCTTACTTTTCTATTGCTCCTCTTTATCTTTTTTGAAGATTTTTTTAATGACCAGTTAAATTTGGATGTCCTCTGTTCTCACTTATTGGTTTTTACTTTTCTTACCTAATACATTATTTAATGTTGTAGTTTCTATAGCGTCTACATATTAAAGGACTCTCAACCCACATCTTATCCCTATCCCTCTGTTAAGCTTTAGTCCTATATAACCAATTTTTTCTGTGTATGACACACTTGGTCATAGCCACCAATTGTTAGAATTCTCATCCAAACCACAGTCATGCCTCACTCAGATCACTAAAACAGCCTCATGGCCTCTAGACTTGGCTATCTCTCATCTACAGTTCAGTAAAGGTAGGGTTTTTGAATGCAAAGGTGCTCCCTAACTCCTGCTGGAAAACTTCCAGAGCCTTCCAACTGCACTCAAGGTAATGGACTATGGCTTACAAAATTCTCCACTAGCTTAACCCAATCCAATCTCATCACTCAAGCAGTTTTTCCATGAATTTCATGCTTTAGGTGTATTAAACATATTTACTTTTTTTGATTGATCTAGGCTGCGTATCACTTCTAGGTCATTTTATATTGTTTTTCTTGGCCTCGGCATTTTTCTGCCCCCAATTCCACCTCCACACTCTTTAAGGCTTAGCCTGGATGTCTCTTCTTCCAGGAAGTCTTCCTGATCACTCAACTCGGGCTACATGATTCTGCTATGTGCTCCCATAGCAATTTAAAGTTATAGATATGGTCCTCATCAAAAGGAAACACCTTTGTGATCTTTTTGCCCTGAGCAATTTTTCACAGGACTTTACCACTGAAAGAAAGGAAAGACATTCATACTTTAGGGCAGGTTTACCACAGTGTTTACAATCTTCTGTTTACCTGAGGACAGAGAATTCTTCAACATATGAGTGCAAGAAGAAAGGAGACTGCCGCATGCAATTCTCTCTCCATTGCACTCCCATCTACACCATCTTCCTACCAGACTACTAATTGAGACCTTAATTTCTACTTCAACTCTACTTATTCAAATCTGCTTATTCAATTTTTTGTGGGAGATATATGCAGGTGAAGTCAATCTGCTAGGATACCATAGTGACTTCTTTCAAGGTGACATTTTAATTATTTCAAAAATATTTTATCTTTTTTCATTTCATATTTTTCTTGGTAAGAAAATATGTAAACATATCTGAATTTTACTGACATCAAGGGATAAAATAGTATTAGAAGGTTCAAATACGTTAAGCAGATTTTTTTTTTCTTTTTTACTGGTCTTGGATGACACTTTTCTCTTGTTCCCTTTTCTCTAACTACACTAAATTATAACATTTCTCCAACTTCAAACACCTTGATCATACCTCTCTCCATACCTTTCAATTTCTTCCTCCCAAGGGGGAGGGTGGAACATGTGTTTGAAAGAGTTTTATCCCTAACACAATCCATGTGACCTCCATGTCTTCTAAAATGATTTCTGGTGGGAATGCTAGTGATTTCGAGGATCACATGTAATTTCCTGCTGAGCTGTTTAGCATGTGCAAATTACCATTTGACCTCCATAGTGACATATTTGTCATAGCAATTTTCACTTCTAGTGAAACGAGTTAAACTGCCTCAGTAAAAGTGATTTTAAGCAGTAATTCTTCATACAAAACCTTTCACATGGATCTGCCACTATGTGTTTTACAGATTGATACCTGGGCTTCAGATATTTCTTTTCATGTTGTTTTTAATAAGAAGCACAATATTTCCATAACTCATATTTGGAATGGTTCCTGGTTTTGGAAGCAGATTATTAAAACTGAGCATATGGAGGTCTTAAAGTAGAACCTTATGGGGGAAAAACAGTTGATCAAGTCTATTTTGCAGCACTGAAAAATTAAATGCTTGCAAAATCTTGGAAAAGCAAGGTTTATTTTCTGTAACTTTTCAAAAGCCCAAATTAGTGAAGTATCTGTGTTGGCTAAGTTAATAGCCACTTTGAAAACTCTTTTGTGATGATTATTTTTAAACAATCAGATTGTTCCTTTGCCTAATTTTTTTTTTTTTTTTTTTTTTTTCATGATCATCTTTATTGCTTAGGAGCAGTCAAAGTAGTTTTAAAAGAGAATCTTAATAAGTTGAAATTTCAGTGATTGTGCAGATGAAATATTAGAGAAAAAGGTGAGACTAATCTTAACTAAATGAAGCAATAAAATGAGAATCTGATTAAGAGAACTTGTCTCTTGTATGCATTAAAGCTAGTACCATCACAAGATTTGCTTTTGATTCAAATTCAGTCACACATATACATTCACCTCTCTCCTCCATGGATTTTTTTTCTAATAAATGTAATCAGATAATTTCATACTATCCAAATGAGCATGTTGATTGCATTTATTTTTTCACTAAAATTTCCTGGGTATCAAATGTCAGCACTGTCCTATACACTTGATATCCCTGAACAAATAAGATACGAATCCTTAGACAACTTCAGCAGAAGAAAAGGAAAGCATTTTAAAAAATTATTGCAATAGTGTAAACGATATACTTCTGGAACTGTATTTCAGGTGCAATGGGAATATGAACTAATTAGGGACTCATTACATAAATACAGGCAGGAAGAAATAAGGGCATCTGCAAAAGCAGGGGGGCATTAAGATTGCACTTGTTAAAAGTATTGCAGTTAATTTGGTACAGTTAGATTTCAGGATGCATGTGGGGGAGTGGCACATGATGACTCTGAAAAGACAAGCAGAACCTATTCTTATAGCCAGTAGGAAACTGTTCACAGTTTTAAGCAGAGAAGTAACACAATCAGTTTTGCTCTTGGAAAAATGCCTCTGGCAGTGACATGGAGCATAGATTGAGAGGCCAGTTGGGAGCCTATTGCAAAAACGATAAGGGCTGTGAACTCTAGCCATACACCGAAGATAGAAAGTTGGGAAAAACTGACAGATTTTTAAAGGAAAGTATAAGTGACTGAATTTAATGAACTTGGAATATGAGAAAAGAGAAAGAAAGAGAAGTCAGAGATGGCTCTTGCTTGGGTTCTGAATGGGGTGGTCAGGCTTATCTTAGTGCTGTTAACCAAGAAACAATTATAAAAATGAGTTTGATTTTGGATTTGTTGATTTAAAGAAACCAGTAGGGCATCTATGTAGACATGTCCAGTAAACTATTAAAAAATAAGCTTTAGATCAAAGAGAGATGAAGTCTGGAGAACAGATTGCAAATCATCACTATGCAGAGAAGACAATTAGTAAGATTAGATTACCAAAGGTGAGGTGCAAAGAAGACATTCTGACCTCATTAATTGGATTTTTCCATTTTCATTGAAGGTGTTCATTTCACTTTGTTGCATCCATTTTGTAGGTGGAAAGATTATAGTTGGCAATTTGAGGAATTATTAAAGATATCCATTATGTCAAAACGACAGAGTTGAAGCTATGTCAAAAGGACTTTTCTAAACATCTATGTCAGAATATCTCGCCCCTCAGAATGTGTACAGAGTGAAAAAGGATTTGAACCTGAGGAATTACAGCATTTAAGAGGCAGGCAAATGAGGAGTAGCAAAAAATAGAGAAGGAAGACAGGTCAGATCCTTAAAGAAAGAGTCAGGGGAAAGTGGTATAATGAAAGTAAAGAAAGGGAGAATTTGTGAGAAAAAAAGAGAGCTGATGAGGATTCAGCAATTAGGGAGCTACTGCTAATCTTAGTGATAATTAGAGGTGTCAAGTTGTGTAGAATAAGTCAAAAGATAATGCATCGAGGAAATAGAGGCAAGAAAGATGTCCAGACCTGTTGCAGAAATGTGTTAGGGAAACAAGAAGGGAAATACAGTAGTAGTTTGAAAAAGATGTAGAATCAAGATAGGGGATTTTTGGTTATTTTTGTGGGGTTAGTGGTGGGGATGGAGGACAGGGTATCTGAGTATATTTGAGGTGGGGGAATGGAAGTAGAGAGAGAAAGTTTGAGCACACAGCTAAAAGTTGGTGATTCTTTACAAGGTAGGAAGAAATGTGATGATACACTCAGAGAGTGATTTACCTTGACAGGAAGAAGTCACATTTTTCCCTCTGAGACCAAAAATTTTTAGTAAAATAGAGGCATCAAAATACGTAACTGTGTGTGTGTGTGTGTGTGTGTGTGTGTGTGTGTGTGTGCAGGAACATAATGATGGAACTCGGAACTTCACTTCAGATGGCTGTCATTTTCTCAGTGAAGTCTGAGTTATTGAAGTTATTGATTGAGATGAAGGGGATAATGTTGGGCAGAGGCTAAATGATATAAATGGTTTGAAGAACTGCCATGAGGAGTATAAGGAAACTGATTAGGAAAAGCAAAAATATGATATGGAACAATACTGAGGGACCATGCAATATTTTAATTTCTAAGGGGCCAATCTGAGATCTGAAGAAAGGAAGAATAGACAGATAGAATGCTGGTACGGATAAGCTTACAGATGTGTGCAGGAGGTTGGGAGGGTGCTGTGAAAAGACAGGGAAAACTGAGTAGAAGGAGTGTGCCCTTAATAGCCTCTAATTCCTGTGCGTAGCTGGAGACAGGCAGTCTGAGGGGAGGAGTGACGGGCCGTGGATATGGGTGAGACTGGTGACATTTCGAATATCTGCTGTGGAGGTTGGACATGGATTCAATTAGCAACATGTAAAATGATGGTAGAATTAGGATGCTAGAATGCCCCAGATTGGAAAGCATAAATGTGTAATGCCGCCAATCTGCTTGGTTGAGTGTGTGTGTATATGTGTATTTTTTAAAGATGATAAGCAGTTTTTTGTTGAAGTGGAGAAGGGGTGGGAGGTTTTTGAGGAGGTTATCAGAGGACAAAGAGGTAAGATGGAAAGGCTCTGGTGAGGAAGCAAGAAGTAAAGATAAGTAGAAGTTAAATGTATTAAAAACCTAAGGATGAAAGTGGTCAATTAAACATTCTTCATAAATCTTAACTTTTGATAGTTCATTAAATTTTCTATAATTTAGAGGAACTTTAATTCTTCTGTTAATGACTGATTTGTAGTTCAATTATCCTTGAGAACAGGAATCATGTGGTTTTGTTCCTACTAAAGCGCCTAAAAGAGTCACATTCAAATAGCAGATGATTACTAATTGTTTTTTGAACAAATACTATCCAAAAAAGATTTCTGCTGTCTAACTGTATTCTAAGAAGAAGCAATGAGAATAGTGTTGTATATTGTGATTATTTTACATTTTTATTTTTTTATTTTTCTCATAAGCATAGTTGACAGGGATGGGTTTATAGAGAACTGATGACATTGCTGGACAATTTTGGATGAACACCTTTTCTGGTTTCTATAGGATTGTCTGTAAAGGAAAAGAAAGGAGAGGGAGAAACAAAGCTCAAACATATTTGGATTTAAGAGCTTTGGATAAAAGAAGACACTGTGTAAGAAGCCAGGTTGAATAAACTCTCCTATAGCAAGAAAAATAATTTTATTTTAAATGCAAATAATGGGCTAGAGGTTTGCAGATGAGGAGAAAAAGAATGAGGGATATCAAGTCAGAGGTTAAAAAAATGATCCAGTATTTTGCAGTGCTTTTTAAATAATCAAATGAGACTAAAATCGCCCAAATGAATTTGAACCAGAAACTCAGTTCTGCTGAACAGGTTGAGCTTTGCAATTCGATAGGGACACTCAGCCTTAGACCTTTCCTAGAATTCTGTAATTGTTATGACTGATAAATATGCTAAGTAGTACATTATTACCATTTTTATTAAAGAGAAAAATATTTGTTATTTTTGTCTTGTTGGAGCAAAATAATATACTACTGGTTTGTTGGAGCAAAATAATAAACAAAGGACCAAAGGTCAATAATGATTTTATCCCTTGTTTCCTTTCATTTGTTAGTTAATAAGTTCCCTTATATTTACTAAACTACAGAAAATTTATATCTTATAAATATTTGATACTATGAACAAAAAATTTAGATCTTGTATGTTGTTTTCTTAACAGAATGGTAAATAACACAGTGTTGATTCTAGTTAATTCCCAATGGCAACCCGTCTCATCTCTGGTCTTTCCAGAGCCTTCTCTCCACTAACTTGATCTCCAACCTTCAGAAGGGTGCAGGGCTCACTCTGCTACAGTGCTCAACAGAGTAGAGGAAGTGGCAGTGAAGAAACCAAACAATAGATTGTCTCTAATTAAGGCTGCTTTATAACATGTGCTATAAAAGAGAAGACATATGGTGTGTTTTAAGAGATTATGTCTCTGATTTAAGGGTAAGCTGTTCTAAAAAAAAAAAAAATTTAAATAAAAGTAGAATTTGATGTGCAGGATTTGTCATGATTTAGCTATGTACCTATAACCATGGGCTTTCTATAATAAAATCTTTGTAGCATGTTTCAGAATTACATGGTCAATTAAGCTAATAAAAATCTAAAGCTTGGTCAAATTTTAATTGTAAATTTATAGCTCAGAGAATTAACCAGATGTATATATTTTTTTATTTTCCCTTTGCTAGACTATGGGAAATTTAAACGATGTTGAATGTTGAATGTTTTCAGCATTTATCGATAACACAGTAATCAAACACAGACAGTTGTATTTCAAGCATTGTAATTGCTTTTGGAATTTGAAAAGAAGTTACTTACAATCTAATGAATTTGAAGAACATGTGAGAGCAGATTTGGTATAAATATTTCTTTGTTTTCAGTTGAACTTTGAAACTCAACATTTATAAATGTTTTGAGAGTAGTTAATTGGCTACATTTGAAGTTTGTATAACCCAGGAGAGTGCAGCTAGCATTCTGCATACAAGAATGGTGAGAGGGTATCACCAATATTCACTTCTTTTTGTTCCTTCAACATCTGTTAATGGACCACCTTCTATGTACTGGGGCTGGTATGCAAGATTCAGAGTTGCTATGAAGAAAAGATACATCAAAAGGAATTTTGGTAAGCTTTGACTAAAGTGTTGGAAAAGAGAAAATAAAAATGCAGGACTAATAGTAGCAAAGGGAAGACTTACACTGCATGGGAAAATAAGACCAGAAATAAAATATTTGGTCATAGCCCAGTATCTAGAACAAACCATTACATAAGCAGGCCCTTAATAAGTATTTGTTAAGTGAAGAGTGAATGAATGAATAACTCTTTCAATTTTTGTATTATACTGCATACAGAACTACCATATGACCCAGCAATCCCATTACTGGGTATATACCCAAAACAATGGAAATCATCATGTGGAAGGGATACCTGTACTCCCATGTTCATCACAGCTCTGTTTACTATAGCCAAGATATGGAACCAACCTAAATGTCCATGGATGGACAACTGAACTGGGTAAAGAAAATGTGGTATATATATACACAATGGAATACTACTCAGCTATAAAAAAGAATGAAATTCTTCCATTCACAGCAGCATAGATGAGCTTGGAGACAATTATGTTAAGCGAAATAAACCAGACACACAAAGAGAAGTACCACATGTCCTCACTCATAAGTGGGAACTAGAAAAAAAGAAAAAGGAAAAAAGAAAGAAATAACTATCACAATAATACATTGAACAAAAGGAGAGAACTGTGGTTACTAGACGTGGGAAGAGGGGAGTAGTGAGAAATTGGTTAAGGGTCACGATGATCACTTTTCATAATGGTGAATATTCTAGTTATGCAGATTTTATCATCACATATTGTACACAGGTATTGATATTCAACTCTGTACCCCACAAAAATGTGTAATCAATTACATTTCAAAGAAAAAAATTGTGGGTGTTCTAAAAACGTGTTTTGGCAAACCTGACAGACGAAATCTTTCTGGCTTATCAATTGTGGCATTAAATACATTCATTGTTGTGAAACCATCATCACCATCCATCTCCGGAACTTTTTCATCTTCTTCATCAGAAACTCTGTACCCATTAAATAGTAACTCCCTTTTCTGCCCTCCCTGCAGTCCCTGGCAACCACCATTTTACTTTCTTTCTCTATGAATTGATTAGGTACCTCATATAAATGGAAATATACAATTTTTGTCCTTTTGTAATGGCTTATTTCACTTAGCATGTGTTCAAGGTTCATTCATCTTGTCGTATGTGTCAAAATTTCCTTCATTTTAAAAACTGAGTAGTATTTCCTTGTATGTATAACCATATTTTGGTTTTTCCATTTATTCACTAATAGGCACATGGGTTGCTTCCACCTTTTAGCTATTGTGAATAATGTTTCCATGAGCATGAGTGTACAGATATCTGTCTTCCTGTTTTCATTTCTTGTGGGTGTATATACTCAGAATTGCTGCATCACATGATAATTCTGTGTTTAATTCTTTCAGGACTCAACAGACTGTTTCCTACATCACCTACATCATTTTATATTCCCACCAGTAATGCACAAGGATTCCAATTTCTCCACATCCTTTCCAATACTTGTCATTTTTTTTTGATTTGTTTGTTTTGTTTTATATTGGCCATCCTAATGGGTGTGCAGTGATATCTTGTACAGTATTGATTTGCATTTCCGTAATAATTAGTGAAGTTGAGCATCTTTTCATGTGCTCATTGGCCATTTGTATCTCTTTTTTGGAGAAATGTTTATTCAAGTCTTTTGCCCATTTTTAAACTGGGTTATTTGTTTTTGTTGTTATCGAGTTGTAGGAGTTCTTTATGTATTCTGGATATCCGTCCTCTATCAGATATATAATTCTCAAATATTTCTTCCCATTTAATGGATTACCTCTTCACTTTGTTGGTAGTGCATTTTGATACACAAAAGTTTTTTAACTTGGATGAAGTCCAATTTATGTGTTTTGATGCCTGTGCTTTTCTTATAATATTTAAGAAATCATTGCCAAATCCAATGCCATGAGGTTTTCCCCCTATGTTTTCTATTAGGAATTTTAACATTTTAACTCTTATATTAAGATCTTTGATACAATTTGAGCTGATTTTTATATAGTGTAAGGTCATGGTTCAACTTCATCCTTTTGCTTGTGAATATTCAGTTTTTCCAGCATCACTTATTTAAATGACTGTCCTTTGATCATTGAATGAATAGTCCTGGCACTTAAAAAAAATAATTTGACCATATATGCATATATTTCTAAGCTCTCTATTTATCATAATTACTTTTTAAAAAGTGTTTTCTTTTGTTTTTATTGGTTATGAATATTCATGGGGTACAAAGCAAATTGTCACCCCTCGTGCCTAAGATGTGATGGCCAGAACCAATGTGGCGTCCATTACCACAAATTGTGATTATACCCTGTGTCCCACACCCAATTATCCCTTCAATTCCCCGACCTCCTTCTGCATCCCACTTTCCCCACTCCACTTTGTATCCCTAGGTTTGTTCTCACCCTCTGCAAGTCCGACACACCACTGTGGTCTTTCTTTCCTTTCTTCTTTATCTCTTAACTCCCATGTATGAGAGAGTATATACGGTATTTATCCCTCTGTGCTTTGCTTATTTTACTCAACATAAGTTTTTCCAAGCTCATCCATGTTCTTGCAAATGGGAGAATTTCATTCTTTTTTTATGGCAGAGTAGTATTCCATGGTGTATATATACCATATATACCACAGTTTCCTTATCCAATCATCCATAGATGGACATTCGGAATAGTTGTAGATTTTTAGAAAAATTGGAAAGATAGCACAGAGTTCCTATATACTCTTCAACTAGTTTTCCCTGTTGTTAACATCTTACTTTACCATGGTACATTTCTCAAAACTAAGAAACCAACATTGGTATATTATTAACTACATACTACTCACATTTCACCAGTTTTTCCATTAATGTTTCAGGATCCAACACAGAATAACACATTGAAGCTAGTTGTCATGTCTCCCCAGTCTCCTCTAATCTGTGCCAGTTTCTCAATCTCTCCTTGTTTTTCATTACCTTGAAAGTTTTGAGAAGTATTAGCCAGACATCCTAATGAATCTCCCTCCACCCCCCAATCTGGTTTTAAGAAATATTTTTATCATTATTAGACTACAGTTATGAGTTTTTAAAAAGATATTACAGAGGTGAATTGCCTTTCTCATCACATCACATCGGGGGTACATAACATCCACATGACCTCACCAATGATGTTAATCTCCATTGCTTGTTAATATAGTGTTTCCCTGGTTTATCCACTGTAAAGTTACTATTTTTCCCATTTCACACTCTACTCATTAGAAGTGAGTTATTGACCCCATGCATGCTCAAGAGGAGGAGATTTAGGCTCTACCTCCTGCAGGGAAGAATCTACATATACTATGTGCAATCATTTCTAAAAATTTGTTTTTTTCTTCCCACTTATTTATGTATTCAATAATTTATTTACATCAATATGGGCACATTGATATATATCTTACACTTTGGGCTATAATGCAATATTCCTTTATTTATTTGCTGTTCAAATTGTTCTAGCATTGGACTTTGGGGACTCTTTCAGATTGGTTTTCTATCCCTTTAGCACACTGTACAATCTTTTGTTTTCTGTTCTAGTACTATAAAATGCTCCAGACTTATATTGTGTTTTCCTTTCTCCAGCTCTAGAATCAGCCATTTTTCCAAGGACACCCATTTCCCTTTTTCTTTTTCTTTTTTGATTTTCTAAAACAAAGACCTGAAACAATTAATTTTCCAATGCTATTTAATGTTTGTTATTTTAAGATGACTTGTGTTGGCTTTCTATTTTGATAGGGTTAATGTTTTGTTAGTTGTAATTTGAAAATATATGTGATATAAAGAGAATTACCTGTATCATTTTCCATATACAAAGTTGATACTACCCCTGTGGAATTAACATGGAATGTGTTTTGCATTACTTTTCTAATAGTGGTGATGAACTTTAATGATTCATCCACACCCTTTGGCTAGATAAATAGAAGCAGGAACATTGAATTCATCAGGACAGCTTCTCCTCAACAAAAACAAAGCCATTCAAGCAGTGTGATCAACATACATGTCCTGTGGTTTTAAACAAGGAGTTTACCTTTACAATCTATTCCCGTTATAGAAACTGTCTGAAAGTTATTTATAGTTCTTGGAAAATTCACCATCAGCAGAATCCCAAATTTTCCAGAAAAACTTGCCCTGAGGACAGATCCATAGAGAGTAATTGTCCAGTGAAGACTTTTTTAAAACTTCTTTTGATTGGAAAAGTTTGAATCAAGTATTCTTTACTTATAACGATGGAAGCTGAGTAGAATTCCATTGTGTAAGTAAATGCACAAATAAATGGGGGTGGGGTGGGGAAGAAGACACAGCAATAACAACAATTCCTTGAATTTGTTAAGACAAGTGAACAGATATGATATTGATGGGTGGGAGGGGGGGGAAAGTACGGGAGAGGGAAGAATCAGTAAAGGGACACAAAAATCAACTATATTGTATATTGATTAACTAACTAACTAACTAAATAAATAAACAGGGAAAGCTTACAAAGTTCCTCAATAAAAGAATACTTCAGTTAAAAAATAAAATAAAATAAAATAAAAAGATGGAAGCTTAGGGATATATTTTTTTTAATTTTCTTTTTCCACTGGTAATTTTTGAAAAGTCTTTGAAATGCAGAAAGCAATAAGTGTTTGTTCACATTTTCAAGCTTTAGAAAAATTAACCAATGCTCCTTATCCAATTTTTAATTCCATAACTTCAATAGAAATACAACTATTTTTCTTTTTAATGATGGTGGTAATGTACTACATAGCAGATTTATCAGTCTTTATAATAAAAAGATTGAGAGAAAGAAAACAAAACAAAAGGATTTTAGGATACGTCTGAATCTTCACCTAAAACACGATACTCTTATTGCTGTTAGTACATGTGACCCATTCTATGCATCTGAGCTTTAAATGATCTTCAGGTTTTCAGAAGAAACAAAAAGAAATGTACTTATTTTGGGGATTACTGAAAATAATGCTGGACACAGTAGATGAAAAATTATGGCGTTTCCTAGATACTATGCAAGATAAAATTCTCTGCTTTCCCCATATGAGGAATAAGTGAAGACTTAGACTGTTCATTTTCTCCTAATATTTAGTGGTTTAAGTAAACGATATATTCTTATAGCTTAAATACTGAGTAAAATCTTTTTTTTTTTTTGCAGTTGGATGCTTCAGCCTAAAAAAAAATTCTAGCCAAATGATTTTGATTAATTGAGACTGTCTAAAAATAAAAATCTGCCATGGTTACCATGGGTTTATCATTCTTCCTATGGGCCAATTCAGCCTCATTCTGTGCACAGAATTCTCATTATTGTCCCTCAATCTGCACTGCTTTTTGCACTGGACTTTAAAAAATATGCACAGTTGCTTCCAATTGAGAAATTAAAGGATATATCATAGCGATGATTATGTGGCATGTACACATCCATTGTGATGGTTACAGGTTTGTTTGTGTCTTTGTAGTACAAAGGCAGCTTTGAGGATCAGATACCATATGTGCAAAAGCTAAACTAACAAGTCTTCATACACTCCCTAAATGCTTATTGATTCATTATAGAAATAAATTCTCTGTCCTACAGATACTTCAAATTTGTATCAAGGATATCTTAGGAATATTTTTTCTCATTCGGTTTTAAGCTCCAAGCTGCATACTACCAAATCTCTGACTTTTAAGGTAGTGAATAATATGGGTACGGCTTAGGTAATCAAGCCAATTCTTGTATCTACAGGTACTTTTTAATATCAGGATAAGTGAATCACCTCATTGACCCTATTATAAATTGGTTTTAGTACAAACAAGAGTATTTGTAAGCAAATTTTTATTCTCAGGCTGTTTTCTTAATTCTGTAAAATAACTATTTGAAATACCTCACCTGATGCACAGATGAGGAAGGATAAAATGAAAAAACGAATTGAGATTACTTTGTGTTAAACCCTCTTGTGAGCTCTTCATTTTATTACTCTGTGTAGTTTTTCAGCTATGGTGTTCTTTGAATTGTAGTTGTGGTCAAAAAGATCAGCCAGCAAAGCTACGAAAAACTTGGACAAACCACTCAGGTAATTTTCCAATTAAGAAGAAAATGATCCCCAAATCCCATTTTAATTGAGAAATTGCCAGAGTAAGTAAAATCTTCCCCTGTCCCATCAAAAACCGAGGGTAAATGGAAAAATATTAATGAGGTGTTAGCAAGGGGAGTGGTAGTGTAATAACAGCAAAAGTAGGTGAAACAGATAAATATAGAGATGTACAATCAATATTATGCTGTACTGAATCTAAACCAGCAATGTAATGATTGCAAAGGGAACTAACTCCATGAACAGGGATGTCCATTATGGTTTACAGATAAGGAAGGTGTAGTAGGTATCTTCTTAATCTTGGTTCTTAATCGATGTAGTCTACACTTCTACAAAACGGAACTCTTCCTATTATATTTATATTTAAAAAGTAACAACAACAGTTATAGTGCTAGTCTTAACATGATTGGATTGTAATCAGCAGGGGTTTTAAAAATTGTCTCAAAGGTTAATCTTGGTGATCATCACATTATACTCACTCTTATTCTTATCAGTTATATTTAGTGGCAGATTGCAAGCTTTCCTTATTATCTTGTTAAATCAGGAGGTGAAAGCCTTTCAAGGCTTCTCTTTTTAAACATATTTTATTAATGCTAATATGCCAGATGGGAGAAATTAAACTGGTTCTGTTCTTCATGCTGCCGCTACCCACAATTTTACCACATCATTTGCTGGTTAAGGAAGCATATGAAAATGATAGGTAGAGCACACAGTTGTAAAAGTTCAGAGATGATGGAATTCCTGTCTAAGAAAAATCTTTCTTTATTTGACTAGGGAAAAAAATGCCATCACTCCCCAAACATACCAAAAGAACACTGAGATGGAATTAATTTACTTGGAACTCATATGCAGCATAATTTTTCCTAGTTACTCATGTTTACCTTGATCTTAAATTCTGGCCAATAGCTGGCAAGGTGATTATACAAGAGTAATCCCTTTTGATATATAAGGTTAATTGTCCAGAGCAACTAAGTTCATTTAAATGTTGCTTCTTTCCCATTTCCTAATCGTTTGGCAAAATGAGTGGCTCTTGTGAATGTTCAGATTTGGGGAAATAATGTATAAAATATTTTGGCAGATTATGAAATCTCTTTCCTACCCATCTGTCTAGGGAAGTGTTTTTAATCCTTCAACCTTTCCAGACACACCCAGGTCAACTTTAGATTCTAAGCAATTCACAGAGTCTGAATGGTTTCTCCATCCTATGTCTGAGTCTTGAGACATTTTATGATAAGGATAAGCTTAAATTGACTAACTTTTCCTTTAGTTAAACCATTTGTAAACTTAAGTATATAATATTTAATAATAACCAAGTGCAACCTGAAACAAGTTATTTTCTACCTAATTCCTAACTGATCAGGTCTTTCTGGTTGGGACTGTGGGTCCAAAAAATGTCCAAAACTTTTCTGTTCTTTAAGAGGGGAAACCAGGATTGCTTTTAGTGGAATCTCCAGTGTGGACTGAAAACAAGTAGAGAATTTTTCTCTGATTCTGCTCAAATCAGAAAGTGCTCCCTGTTTTCTTCTCTTCTAACTCTCATTTGACTGCACCACTCTCTATGCATCTCTTTCCCAGAATGTCTCCCACAGTCCAGATTTGACCAGAGACTGAGGAGCAAATGCTGCAAATTAATATCCACATACAGTTGATAAGCCTGAAAACTGTGTTGGACTCTACTTGCCTCAGATATCCTAGATCCACAGCAGAGGAGAAGAGTCGATGGATGTCAAGGTCAATTGTTGGAAAGGAAACAATAGGGAAGTCAAAATCACAATGAAACTAGAGTCAAAATACCTGTGTTCAAGGCCAGGATCTTAATATTTATTAGTGTGCTCTTAATATTTGTTAGTGTGCTATCTCTGAAGAGTCATTTAATTTCTGTGAGCTTCATTTTCTTTACTGGAAATCATTCATTCATATATCATTTCATCCATTCATTCAACAACAAATATTTTTTGAGGACAAATGATATGTCTGAAACTTTATTTCCCTTATAGGATTGTTGATGTTGATGTAGGAACCATGTGAAGTATAAAGAGTGTGTAATATAAATGATGATCGAATTTTCTTCTCTGGCTTATTCTGCAAAGAAAAGCATAAAAATTTTTAATAGTTCTTGTGAGTATAGTTTGCTTTTTATATTGACTTTCCTACAAAATTCAATTTTCAGATTTTTAAAATATCAATGGTTTGTTTATGTTAATACACATCTTGAAAGATAACCAAGAAGTTATTTTAATCTATAGAAAAGAAAGTATTTTTGGAACTCAATTTTACGTGTAATTTTGCTGAACATTCACTTCTGATGAAAAAAAAAAAAAAAGTTACCTCACCACTACACCAATGTAGACAACAAATACAACAGCAGCAACAACAACAACAAAATACTATTTCTTACCGGCAGCTGGGAAGATTTATTTCCGTTTTTCAAAAGTACAAGTTGTTCAGACCGTATATGGAATCTAATGGGTATGTAAGTCACTTACCATTAATATAATTGAATGTTAAAGTAACAGTGAACTATGCATAACTGCCAAAATTTAAGATTTTATGCTAGGACTTCTCTATTTAAGATATATCTCCATTTTCCAAATGGTTCTCAACAATTTATATTTTCATAAAAACAACATACAGTGTTCAACTTCTGCCCTTGTAAATTTCAGGCTGTTTTCCCATTGCCACAGTCTGCTAAACTCTATTCCTTTTTAACGATTTCTGAGAAAGAAACATGCACAACAGCTAGAACCATAACAAGACAAAGATGGGTAAGGCAGAGACTAATGGCAGGGGAAACACCACTATAGAAGAGTAGTTGATTTCATTTTTAATCAGGCAGCATTCACACATACTAGACCGAATAAGAAGCACACGGTAAGTAAGGGCAGAGCAGCAGACCCAGAACTGGTATGAAGGTGGGAAAGTCCCAGATGTCAGAGAGCTCTGTTGCTTTGGTCCTCCTTTCTAAATCTATTGGACATAAAAATTGCCTTAAAAGGAGTTACATTTCAGTTTCTGCAATTCATTTTCAAAAACAGCAAAGGAATATATTTGCTCCACAAAATTGTATTAGTTGGCATTCACTAGTGCCAACTCTGGCCTCTAAGCCATCCCAATCATCTTCCATGGATCTTCATATTTTTATTTTAGGAGAATTCCAAAATCTACTTGGAGAAAATATGCTTAAAAATTTATCTAACAAACATGATTTTTTTAAAATGTGGTGATAAAGAAGGATATTAAAGATACATAAAGGTCTACTACATGTTTGAATTGGTTATTGAAGTTATTAAAGCAGGTTGCTAGTAGTCCCAAAATATAGAGACAAGTTGACGTTTAAGAGGAAAATTTGGCCAATAATACTGATTGTACTGTACGGTCTGGCTTGTTGTGAAGTTACAAGGACATTGATGTAAAACCGTCCTTATTTATGAGGAAGTAAACAGGGAAATTGGATTAAAAACTAACTTGGGGAAAAATTGACTCGATAGATTGCCTCCCCATGAAAGTCTTGACCAAAAAGGCCTTCATTTCACCCCAGGAGAAGGTTCATTGAACCACTGCATTGAGAGCTCGCTAGACACTATCCAAAGTGAGGTTGCTTTTATTCTGTTCTTATTTTATCCAAGTGCATTCATCTTCTGTATGCTTTGGCAACCAGGAATTTGTCAATGTCAAGGAAAATACTCAGTATGTGGACTCTGTGCAACATGACTTTGTTCAGATCTAGGTGCACATAACCTAACACCAGATTGGAAAACTTGTCAAAAACATTCAACTTGCGCACTGCTATAGTGCGCTGCTTGGGAAGCGCGGTGGCGCTCCCACCGAGGGTTCGGATCCCACATACAGACCGGCCGCTCACTGGCTGAGCGAGGGGCGGGAGCAACACCGAGGGTTGCGATCCCGTGGCCGGTCCCGGTCCGGTATGGGCGCGACACTGAGGGTTGCGATCTGTTGCCGGTCATGAAAAAAAGATAAAAAGGAAAAATAAATAAATAAATAAAAAAACATTCAACTTGTTTGAGTCTTGAAGGTTTAAAACATTTCCCATAGTAAAGAATACATTTTAAAGATTATGGACGTGTAATAATGAGCATTTATACTGCACTCAACACATAGCTCCTTAGATAATATTTTCATTGTGAACTGTTGAGATATGTTATGAGTGTGTGCATTTTTATCCCTGTGTGTTGACAAAGAAACTGAGGGTCAGAGAACAAACATGGGTTTCCCAAGATTACAAGGGCACTAAATGATGGGCCCAGGACTCAACAAGAATTTTTGATTCAAAGTTCTGTGCTCACTATATCCCATACTGCTGCCTTTCCTTCCCAATGCAATAAGGTATAGAAACAGAGTGCATAAACACTTGTTTTCAAAATTAATTTATTTTATCAAGAAGCAGGAAGTACAGAGTAGGTCTTAGAAGACTGGCTATCTTTTCAAGATCCAAAAACTGAATGGCCTAGACATACTTCAGTATATCTGGATATATTCTAAGACCTCTTTGGAAACAATATTTTGATTATGAGGCCAGGGCGCATCCTACTCATGTTTAAATTAAAAGTGAATGTTACTTAAAAGTATGCTATTGCCATAAATAAGTAAATGTTTTTATACACTCATGTCAATGATTCATTGATTGTTTTTACTTAAAAATCCATTTTATAACTGAAGAAACTGATATTAATTTGTCCAAAAGGAAGCCTTTTGTAGATCTGTATTTAAAACTCAATTGCCCATTCTCGTGTTGTCTAAGGAGCTGTTTCAGCTGTGCAGTTCATGTTCTTCCAGAACAAATGGTGAAACAGAAGGTCAGGATAGTGTTCTTGTTAAAGAAGGACAAGGGAGGCTATTTCATGAGTAGACTCAATTTAGTTTTTCTGAGTGACCTGCCCCAATGTAAAATAAAAGACTTTGGTACCCGCTAGATAGAATTAAAACTTCTCTTATACCATTTTCTGCCTATGATTCAGTATTAAATATATGGGTAATTTCAAATGAGGCACCATATATATTGATATTTTTAAATGCTTTCACCAAGGAAGGGCTTTTACAGTAAGAACCCACATGGTCAAACAAACAGAATTTAGAATTTAGAGTTCTGAAGAAGACAATACATGTGATTTAGCCTGTGGAAAGTTAAAAAGACAAGTCTTAATTAAGATAAAAATAGTAAATTGCCTAAATATTGAACACATGTATGAGAATATATAAAATCAATGACTAATACATGCTTTTGAAATCTGGACAAATGTTTGAAATGTTTCTTCAATTAAAGCCTGTGAAAGATATAACCTATAAATACAAATGTTGGAACTAGTTTTATTTTATTTTTTTTGTTACTATGAATATGATGTGTTTGATGTGCTCCTAATAGTTTATTCTGCCAAATACATTCACTTGATGAGCCACATCCAGATTCTCAAATGGTGGGCAGCAGAGTAGATGCTGCTCCCCCCACTGCTTGGTGGGGAGGGTGGTGCAGAGCGGGGAGGAGGCGGGCTGGCTCCCCCACCCCCTTCTGTTCTCTTTCCTCCTCCTGTCTTCTCTCCTTCTTTTTCCTCTTTATTTTTTCTTCATAGAACAATTTATTGAGCTGTTTTCATAACCTTTTATGTCACAAGTTTTCAAAATAGGAGGGAGTTATGGAAATTAGGGTGTGGAGGAAAAACTACGTTTCCTAATGTAATTGTTCAAGCATGAATCCTTACAGAGCCTAGGGTGAGCAGGTGGCAGTGGTGGAAGTGATAGAAATCTTTTTATTACTTCAACAAGCCTAAGAGGACGTCTCTGTATACCCTTGACTAGGCTATGGCCATCGTTAGAGTCTTCGCTTTGGCCTGGATTTATATCAATTCCATGCTGTAATTAATAGTTACCTCATATTTATTAAAAACATATTAAGTATAATTTGTGTCATAAAGTAGATCTTTCAAAACATAGGGTCCTTGGTGGGGAATATTTAACATGAAAATTCTTGGTGCCAAAAAGATTGAAATACTCATACTTATGATTTGGGTGTTTTAGTGAGTTAGCTGGGCTGCCTCTTCTCTTTTCTACCCACCTGATTTCTTACCAGTTGCTCTTTTCCACTCTGTTGACCTTTTTCTAAAGTAGCAAAGAATGCCAGTGACTACAAATTAATTGTATGAGGGTTTGGGGAGATTCAAAACAAGGAGCTTCTATAAAATAATATTTTATCATCTACATTTCTATTTCCAACATTAAACCTAAAAGTTTCTTCTAAAAATTGACCCCTTAATGGAGAAACAATATGATTCCATAAAGTATAATTGAAATATATGTTTTCTACCACCAAAATTAGTGTATCAGCTTTAAGTCATATATACACACATTCTTCAAAAAGTTCATGGAAAGATTCAGATTTTTTTTTTTTTTCTTGACCGGTAAGGGGATTGCAACCCTTGGCTTGGTGTTGTCCGCACCATGCTCAGCCAGTGAGCGCACCGGCCATCCCTATATAGGATCCGAACCCGCAGCCTAGGCACTACCAGTGCTGCACTCTCCCGAGTGAGCCATGGGGCCGGCCCCATATTATTTTTTAATTCAATTTTTCCATGAACTTTTTGAATAACCCATGTGTTTGTGTGTGTGTGTGTGTGTGTGTGTGTGTATTTCCAGTGGGATAAGAATTAATAGAGGACTGAATAGAGTAACGCAGTGGTCTGAGGTGGTAATGAAGATTATAACACTGAATTCTAGTGCACTGGCAACTCTGGCATGATTTTACTATTTGATCCTACACAAGTAACTTGAATTCTCTTTCTTCAATTCCTCACTTACAAAATGATACAACAAAGAACTCCTGATGTAACATAACCAATATTAGATCACACAAAAAAGATAAAAAGAAGAACGAATAACTTAAATTGCTAACTTAGGACTTTATATTCAAGATTAAGTAGAATTGGGGACAAAGCCTCACATTTTCTACCATATTCTCAATCACTGCATTGATGTTTAATCATTTGTTTTACATTTATTGACTACTTACTGTGTACCAGACATCAATGCTATAAAAATTATTATTTTACTCAATTCCCTTTTTGATCTAAAGAATGTTCAGTTTTGCAGAGGAAATTTCATTTATTACCAAAATATAATAATTTTATCCACACCCGTGACTTTATTTGGTCCTGTTGGTCTTGTTCTATATGACATTCTCTTATATACTATTTGGGTAATTCTAGAAAATGATAGGTCATGGTCAATGTCTTTTAGAATTTCTACCCAGCTGAAAAACATCATTTTTATCATTCTAAAAAGAAAGAAGCAAATAAATCATTATTAATGTATATGCAATGCTAGAAAACAGACAGCCATGTTGTCTTTGAAGTAGATTTCTTTTTGTACATGAAAGAAAAAAAACAAAGACTAGTTTTTCGATGTTTGTCAAAGTTCTTCTTGGAAGGTGGGTTGTTTCTTTTTTATTTATTTATTTATTTATTTGACTGCTTGTGAATAAAAAGCTGATGAAAAATGTTTGTGCAAACTGTCCTTTAAATGCAGTGATCTTGTGGATGTGTTTGGGGACCTTAGCAGCTTAATAATTATATTTGTTTGGTTTATTTGCATTTCTTTTAACACACAATTCCACCAGGGAATGTACTTCAATCAATGCAAGATGGGAAATACAGACTAAATAGACTGCTTACTTTATAAGGAACTTGTTCATGAGGAAGCCAGAGCTTAGTAGATGATGGCTTTGGTCATAACATTGAATTCAGAGAGAAACATGGATCCCATAAATCCAAAGCACAATGCCCTTCAGAGTGAATTGTCTACCTCATAAAGGGATTTTTCATTGTAAGACTAACTCTTAGCATCAATACTGATGGAATATCATACCCAACACCTTGTATTTATGTGGCGCTTTGCTTTCTTGTAAATTTCATTTGATATTTCATTTCCAAACATGTATTGTGATCCTACAGTAACAGAGATATAAAGAAAAAAAGGCACAGTACTTTCATTAAAAGAATGTGTAACCTAGTGGGGGAAGAAAGACACATAGAAGTAGGCTAAAATTCAATAACACATGATAAGTTCTAGTAAGCAACATTTAATAGGAAAGATGAGAAGGAAAGGTGAGGATGCCACTAATTTTGTCATTTTTTTGGAACCCTCTTGGACTCCTTTGAGATAAATAAGGAAAGTATTGCTATCTGCATCTGACTGATGAAGAAACACACTTTCTGTTGGGTGAAATGCTTTGCTGAGGTCCCTCCTGCTTGTTGGCATAGCTGGGGTCTTCTGCCTCCTCAGCTAGTGCTCCCTGCACCCTGCAACCCTGATCCAAATCACAGCCTACTAATCTCGCATGAAGTGTCTCTGCTTCCTTAACTGGTGCATGTTGGTGCAAAGAAGATGTTAGCTGATAAAAGCTGTCCTGTTATGAGCTTTCTCTGATGTGAATTCAAATCACATTTTGGAAGGCACAATTCAGGCAGTCTCTTAATAAGACATTCTCAGGTTTTTGCATTTTCATTAAAAAGAGACTATTTTTTTGTACAGATATTTAATGAGATTGTATTCGTATTTAAATATTTGAATAATTATATATTTTTTATATGGTAAAAACCAAATTTGAGACAAGTGGCTTTTTGGCCAAAAATGGAACAATAAAAATCCTGGTTTAATCAAACCATACTTGGATTCAGTAAAGAAATGAAATAACTGGCATGCCTAGTTTCTAATTTTCTAGAAAAGGGAGTGCAGAGATGTTTTAATCATTTTCTAATGTTTTTAATAGTTCTTGTTGATACAAAAAGTTGGAAATGTGGATTTTCTCATTTAGTATTCCTAAAGGAGCACTTTGGATTAGGTTTCTAGCGCCTGAAACACCAAATGAACATGAATAAACTTAAATTACACAATGATAACTATTGTATGGACCGTGTTGGAAACCTCTTGGATACTGGCAGCCCATACAATCCAAATTATCGATAATAAAGATTTCTAAGCTACTCTCTGACCAACTTTGAAAGTGTGAAAAGAAAGCTAATTGTTTTAGTCTTTTCTGTATTGATTATGTTGGAGGCCTAATTGAATCAGATAGACAGAATATATACATAAGGTGCTGAACCACCGGGATAATGCCATTGGACCTGTTATAATCACTGATATAATTAAGGATTTGTTAATGCTTGTATACTAAACCTCTATTATCAAGGACTTTTAACTAAGTATTAAAAATTCATTCCCAGCTGCAAATTGCCATTTATAGTCTGAGATAGGAAACAATTTTCTTTTACAAATTTCCCAGAAAGAAAGAAAGAAAGAAAGAAAGAAAGAAAGAAAGAAAGAAAGAAAGAAAGCCTTCCTTTTTTATAGCTTTGTAACTAATTTTTCCTTTACTGTAAAGTTTCAGGCATGGGTGTCCCTTCTGAAAGGTAAAATTCCTAATATGTGAGAAGTAAAAGAGGAAACAGTTCGTTTCTACATCTAGTGTCCCTTCTTATTAGGTAGAAGTTCCTTATAAAGGAGGGTTTGCATTATGTTTTTTTTAATTAAAAAAGGAGTTTGTGGGGCCGGCCCGGTGGCGCACTGCTATAGTGCGCCACTTGGGAAGCGCGGCGGCGCTCCTGCCGAGGGTTTGGATCCCACATGCAGACCGGTTCCCGCTCACTGGCTGAGCGAGGCACGGGAGCAACACCGAGGGTTGTGATCCCGTTGCTGGTCCCGGTCCGGTACGGGGGCGACACTGAGGGTTGCGATCCGTTGCCGGACACGGAAAAAGACAAAAAAAAAAAAAAAAAAGGAGTTTGTGCTTGTTTTAAGAGGTTAAATAACACAAAGATGTGTGAAGAAAATATTGAAAAGCTGCCCCTTTCTTACTTAATCTAACCTACCTGATATCTACTTTTGCTGTTTATTCCCCTACACATTGCCCAATGTTTATACAAATATGTACATTTTTATTGTTCT
>NW_007731551.1:67379-72298 GCF_000696425.1 Galeopterus variegatus
AAAAAAAAAAAAAAAAAAAAAAAAAAAAAAAAAAAAAAAAAGGAGTTTGTGCTTGTTTTAAGAGGTTAAATAACACAAAGATGTGTGAAGAAAATATTGAAAAGCTGCCCCTTTCTTACTTAATCTAACCTACCTGATATCTACTTTTGCTGTTTATTCCCCTACACATTGCCCAATGTTTATACAAATATGTACATTTTTATTGTTCTTTTTTTCCCACCACATTTACAAAGTCAGGTTTGAACTTAATTATTCTAAATCTCATCCTAGAAGCTGAGCCAGAATTTTTTCCTGCCAAGACCAGTAGATGGGCCAAGAAGTACTCATCCTTGTACCTTTCCTTTGATAAATTACTTCCATATACATACGTCATAAATTTAGAGTTGTTAAGTAATAAAAGTAATGGGCTGCCATCTTAAATTATTTGCCCTCAAATAATTTCCCTCAAACCCATTCACACTCATACCGTTCATGTCGTGTCATCTTGAGGGCGGCACACAGCTCTCTGTAAGGGATGCACAGTAACCCTACCACCAATGAAATGCTTCAGGATGCTCCATTCTCCTGCAGAGAAAAACATCTGAGACTCACTACCTTTCAAATACCATAAGAGGATTTCCCACCCTCTTAACACTGTCAGTGGACATTGAGCATCTAATACATAAAACTTGGGGGACACAATTCAATACATACCAGATATCATATAAAATTATTTTCTATAAAAATAAAATATTTCCTAATTAAATTTAAAATAAGACTCCAGCAAATTATACAGCTTATAGACCTTAGGTTTTGGGGTCCCATGCAGATTCAGGAGAAGGAACTCCAAGTGGTGGACAGAGGAGCAGAGGGGCTTTCCTTGCTTGGAGCATCCTATGGGTGTTAGAGTGTGGAGTGATGAGAAGACCTAATATGTGAAGGAGAAAAGGCTGAGAAAGGAGAGAAGGATCAGGAATGTATTGGACTTGGATGAGGGGTCACACACACCACTTCACAATTCAATATTTCTGGGAGGCATGAAGAGGCAGCTATTGTGGCCATAATGGGATTGAGTGGAAGTACACCTGTTCCCTCACAGGTGTACTCAGGTCCACTTTTACTTCTGTCCTCCTGCAATCTTGCTCCTGCATTAGTGCCTAGGAAACCAAGGTTATGGGATCATTTACCTCGTACAATTCAGTAGCAGTGAGTACTCAGTAGCGACATTCAGGAGTGAGACGGATCTGAGTTTAAAATTTCAGTTTTATTATGTAT
The DNA here is from genome assembly GCF_000696425.1 of Galeopterus variegatus. Taxonomy (NCBI): domain Eukaryota; kingdom Metazoa; phylum Chordata; class Mammalia; order Dermoptera; family Cynocephalidae; genus Galeopterus; species Galeopterus variegatus. Next base: position 68,634 of record NW_007731551.1, read on the forward strand.
TAGTTGAGTCACCTTTATAAAGATACTTAGCTCTCCCTAAAGCTTAATTTCTTCATGAAGATAAAAATATATCCATTCACCAGATATTTACTGAGTACCAAGTATTTGCCAGTCACTGTAATAGAAATGAGTGAACCAGTGGCATATCAGAAAACTTTCAGACTTTAGTGACAGAAAATCCAGTTCTCATGGTCTAATCATGTATTGACTCATATGATGGAAAATGTCTTCTCTGTGGATAGCGCTAGTTTCAGGTGCAGCTTGATTCAGGGCTCAAGCAATTCATTAGTGTCCACTCCTGCGCTCTTCTTCCTCTGGACTGGCTTCCTTTCAATCTCTTCTTAGATATCATCATATTCACATCATCATAAGAGTCAGAAAGAAAATGTCTGTTAAGGTGTTGTCCATACAAGCACTGGTTTTCACTTTCTCTAGGTCCAAACTGAATCATATTCTCATTTCTGGTCAGGGGAATGGATTGATTAGACCAGCTTAAGTCTTTCATGTGTCCCATCCCTGTAGTCTGGGATAACCCCAGCACATATATTGAGAATATGGAAGAAATTTTCTCAAAACGTAACTGAGATACTGTTTCCAGAAAGAGGAAATTTAATCCTAGGAGGCAAAACCAACAGATATCAATGTCAAATGTTAAGCAAAAGCTTTCCCAGCTATAGCTCTCATTGGTCATACAGTTCAGTGGAGAAAATGGGAATTAATAAAATAATCACAAAAATAAGTGTAAAATTGCAACTGAAGACTTCTAGAAAGGAGAGAAGCATGACACTATGAGAGTCGTAATAAGGGAACTTGGACTAGGCAGAAAGTGGTGGAAGGCTTCCCCAGGGAAAGGTTGCTTGGGCTTGGTTTAAAAGATGAGTAGAAGTCAACCAGTTGAATATCAGAGAGAAGAACATTTCTGGGAATGTAACAGCATGTTAAAATGCTTGGTGTTAGAAGAAAGTGCCTCAAATAGTAGGATCTAGAGCCATTTTCTTAGAGCAGAGAAAGTCAAAGTATGGTGGGTGATGGACTGAAAGAATATGTAAGGACTGGACTCTACGGGGCCTTCTGTGCAGTTTTAAGCAATTTAGACTTTGCTACAATTACAATGGGAAGCCACTCAGGGGGTTAAACAGAGATATGACATAATTAATTTTGAATTTCACAAAGATGTTTTTTCTCTTCATTGTGGAGAAAGATTAGAGGAATAGATTTTAATCTACCAATAAGGACGCTATTATAGTAGTTCAGCTCAGTGATTCTCAGTGGGGGTGATTTTGCCCCACAGGGGACATTTGGCAATGTCTGGAGACTTGTTTGTCTGTCACTATTGCTGGGGTGTGCTACCGGCATTTGGTGAGTAGAGGTCAGGGATTCTGCTAGGCATCCGACAATGTACAGAACAGCCCCCCTCAATAAAGAATTGTCTGGTCCAAAATTTCAACACTATAGTGTCAAAGCTAAGAAACACTGGTCCAGATGAGGAAGATGATGAAGATGACCATTGATTGAACTATGTAGTGATGATGCAGATGAAAAGAAGGAAACAGATTAGAAAGATATTAGGAAGTACAATTGACAGAGCTTGTGAAGGAAACAGATACAGCGTGAGATGTGGCAGTACCACTCGCTGAGCTAGAGACCACTGGAAAGCAGCCTTGTTTTGTAGGGGAGAGTATTCATTTTGAATGTGTGGAGTTTGAGGCACCTTAGAGAACCACAAAATGAGTTACCAAGTAGGTATTTAGATAGTCAGATCTGGAGATCAGATGAAAATACTGGATTAGAGATTTAAGTTTATGATTCATCTTTAATTATGTGGTGGGTGTAGATGAGATTGCCTAAAGGGAAAGTATAAACTTAGTAGAAAAGAGGTTATAGGATTGAACCTTGAGAAGCTCCAACATTTAATAGCCTCCTAAAAGATAATGATTGAGAAAAGGATTCAATGTAGTGTTCTGAGTGGGATGTGGAAAATTATGAAAACCTAAAGTGTAATAGCACTTATGTGTAGGGATTAATGAGATCATATATGTAAAGTGTCTAGTATAGAGAAAGCTCTAAATAAATTGCAATTATTATTATTATCAAGCAATTTTGTAGTAATATTGTTCTTAGTACCTTGATCTGCTTTTTATAGTTGTCTGTACATCTCCTTGTAGCTGCCTTTAGGCTGCAGTTGACTAGAGAGCTGAGAACCAGGACTATAAAATTAGTGATCATATTTTATACCCAGTTCTAAATCCACAGGTACGGCTGAGAGATTAAGATGGCTGTATTCTTTCTTATAGTGTAAACTACACCTGTGTACAGATAACTGTACATCTCCTTGTAGCTGCCTTTAGGCTGCAGTTGACTAGAGACCTGAGAACCAGGACTATAAAATTAATGATCATATTTTATACCCAGTTCTAAATCCACAGGTATGGCTGAGAGATTAAGATGGCTGTATTCTTTCTTATAGTGTAAACTACACCTGTGTACAGATATTTGAACTTCTGGGGAATGAAGTTATTCTACTGACTGTTCTTTAATATGCTTATGCTGTGTGGTGGTGTTCCTTAGTATTCATTCCAAACCACCTCCAACCCCTGTGACACCTACACTGGAGTTCTTCTTCTGGCCTCTGCCTGGGTTTACTTCCCTGTTTCAATAGTTGGATAAAAACCCTCTTCTATCAGTCACATTTTTAGAAGAGAACTTATAATCATTCTCTCCACAAAACTGCAATTTAAAACTCAAAGAAAAATTCAAAATTCATTGTACACTTTTTTTTCTTTCCAACCTTATTTCCTTGATTTGTACACCTATTTGTTTTTCTCATCAAATTTTAAATTCTTTTGGGAGATGAGAGCATATCATATTCATTTCAATCTTCTGCTTAGCACTTAGCAAATAATTGTTAAATTAAAAAGAATAGTAAAACTGTGGCAGAAAATATGTAAGAGGAGACTGTAGCATCTCATAGAGCCAGAAAGTAAGAAAATGTTGAAGCTCCACTCCCCCATACAAACACAGACACATACACATACACATATTGAAGGGGTACATCAAAGAGACACAAGAGCCAAGGGAAAGATATCTCCATGGTCAAAGCAGGAAAAATTTGAGCAACAACACAAAAAATGAAGAAATATTGAATTATAACTCAAAATATAAAATAAATACTCATGAGTCCATACTGATATAAAGGATTAAATAAATAAATGAGACAACTGTCCCATGAGGAAGAATCCCAAGTAATTTATGAAGATACTTTGCCTTCAAGAAGGTGGATCATCTCTCCACTCTTTGAGTGTGGGTTGTGTATATTGATTTCTTTTCTAAGAGTATAGTATGGAAAGGGGGAAAAATAATTTTATGGTGGAGGAACTTGACAAACATCACTTCAGCCTGCAGATCAAGGTTAACATCAACAGTGATAAGTCATGTCAATAGTAAGTAGCCTTGATATTGAGGTGAAAGTAGCACCTTACCTCTATGATCTCTCCAAAACCCGTAACTTCAGTCTGATCATGAGAAAAACGTGAGACAAATTCCATTATGGGTTGTTCTACAAAGTATCTAACCAGTACTACTCAAAACCTTCAAGGTGATCAAGAACAAGGAAAGTCTGTCAGAACGAAGAGAAGCCTGAGGAGACATGACGATGATATTCATTG
>NW_007731551.1:73412-79560 GCF_000696425.1 Galeopterus variegatus
GCAAATGACAAATGATATGATATAAAACTAAAAAGCTCTTGTGCAGCAAAGGCAACAATCAGCAGAATGCAAAGACAACTTTCAGAAATGGAGAAAATACCTGCAAATTCTACATCCAACAAGGGATAAATACTGAGAATATACAAGGAAATCAAAGAGCTCAATGCTAAAAAAACCAAATAATCCAATTAAGAAACAGGCAAAGGAGCTGAACAGATATTTCTCAAAAGAAGACATACAAACAACCAACAGGTATATGAAAAAATGCTCAGCATCACTAGTCATCAGGGAAATGCAAATTAAAACCACATTGAGATATCATCTCACCCCAGTTAGACTGGCTATAACCAAAAATAATTAGAATAACAAATTCTGGCAAGGATGTGGAGAGAAGGGAATGCTCCTCCTACATTGTTGGTGGGACTATAAATTAGTACAACCACTATGGAAAACAATATGGAGGTTTCTTAAACAACTACAGATAGATCCTCCATATGATCCAGCAATCCACTTCTGGCTATATACCCAAGGTAATGGAAATCATCAGGTTGAAGGGATACCTGCACTCCCATGTTCATAGCAGCTCTGTTCACAATAGCCAAGATATGGAACCAACCTAAATGCCCATCAATGGATGAGTGGATAAGGAAATTGTGGTATATATACACCATGGAATACTACTCTGCCATAAAAAAAGAATGAAATTCTCCCATTTGCAATAACATGGATGAGCTTGGAGAAACTTAAGTTGAGTGAAATAAGCAAAGCACAGAGGGATAAATACCATATGTACTCTCTCAATAGTGGGAGCTAAGAGATAAAGAAGAAAGGAAAGAAAGAATACAATGGTGTGTTGGACTTGCAGAGGGTGAGAACGTACATAGGGATACAAAGTGGAGTGGGGATAGGGGGATGGGGAAGGAGGTCGGGGAATTGAAGGGATAATTGGGTGGTTGACACAAAGTATAATCACAATTTGTGGTAATGGAAGTGCTGCCAGTATTGATCTGGCCATCACATCTTAGGCACGAGTGGTGACAATTTGCTTTCTACCCCATGAATATTCATAACAATAAAAACAAATCAAAACATTAAAAAAATAAATACAATGATATCAATGTCATATAATGACAACACAAGAAAAAATATTAAAGACAAAGTTCCTGTAGGAATATACATAAATGCTTAAAATATCACTAGCAAACCAAATGCATTAGTATATTAAACAAATTATATATATAAAAATAAAAAACTCAAGGAGATATCATCTCATTCCAGATAGGCTAGCTATTATCAAAAAGAAAATAACCATTATGGGATAGAGTATTGAGGTTTCTCCAACAACTACATGTAGAACTACCATACAATCCAGCAGTCCCACTTCTGGGTATATACCCAAAGGAATGGAAATCATTACATCAAAGGGATACCTGCATTCCCATGTTTACAATAGATAAGATATGAAACCAACCTAAATGCCCATTGATGGATGACTGGGTAAGTAAAATGTGATATATATATCTGCTGTACGGCCAATAAATTCCTCAAAATGGCCTTTATGTCACACTTCCACATGCCAATAAAGCAAATAATGTACACTTTGGGTTGCTGAACAATATCTTGTACATAGGTAGAAATATCTGGGATACTATGTATAGATAAAAATTCACTCTAAATTTTAGGTGGGGTCTATGGAAATCTATTACATTTAATCATGTAACATTAAGCAAATATTTCAAAGCCATAAAAATAAAGTGAATTTACATATGGACCTTTCCTATGATCCAGAAATTTCACTGTCAAGTTTTATCCAAGAGAAATAAAAACATATTCCCACAAAAAGTCTTGTACAAGAATATTTATAGCAGCTTTATTTGTACTAGCCAATAACTGGAAACAACCCAAATATCCATCAACAGGAGATGTGAGAAATAAATTGTGGTATATTCATACAGTAGAATACCATTCAGCAATGAGAAGAAACAAACTCGATATATGCAGCTACACAGTTGAATCTCAAAAATGAAACAATACTGGGTATGAAACCAACCTAAATGCCCATTGATGGATGACTGGGTAAGTAAAATGTGATATATATATATATATATATATATATATATATATATATATATATACAAAATGGAATACTACTCAGCTATAAAATCAATGAAATTTTGCCATTGGCAGCGACATGGATGAGTCTGGAGAAAAATATGTTAAGTGAAATAAGCCAGACAAAGAAAGAGAAATACTGCATGTTTCTACTCATAAGTAAGAGCCAAAAAATAACCAAATAAATAAACAACAACAACAGCAATAAGTTGACATTTCAGAAGAATATAGCAGAACTGTGGTTACTAGAGACAGGAAAGAAGGGGGTATTGTGAGAGATTGGTTAATGGGCGCAAAACAGGTAGACACGAAAAACAAGTTCCATAGGTGCAGAGTCAAGTTAGGCATCTGTATTAGTCTGTTTCTGTTGCTTATAACAAAGTACTTGAAACTGGGTGATTTGTAAAGAAACAAAATTTATTGCAGTTTCTGAGGCTGTGAAGTCCAAAGTCCAGGGAACACATCTGGTGAGATCCTTTGTGGTGGTGACAGTGACAGCAGAGTATCACATTGTGAAAACGGTGGAGCAGAGAGAGCAAAGAGAGCAAGAGAGAGAAAGGCAGGCTCTCCTTTGTCTCCTTTGAAAGCCCTCAGAACCATGACCCTGACCGTTATTATTAATCCATTCACTACTGCACGGCCCTACAATCTAATCACCTCTTCAAGCCTCCACCTTTCAAATAATGTAATAGGATTTCCCACCCTCTTAACAGTCACAGCGGGGGCCAAGTTTCTAATACATAAAACTTGGGGGACCCAATTCAAGTTTCAGTGAGTTTTGAGGGGACATAATTCGATCCACTACAGCATCTATAATTAACAATAATTTACCACATATTATCAAATGGCTAGAAGAGAGAAGATCACACGTCCTCATCACAAAGATATAATTAAGTTTTGCAAGGATGAATATGCTAATTACCCTGATTTGATCATCACACACTGTATACATGTATTGAAATATAATTCTGTACTCAACAAATATGTATAATCAGCACATTTCAGTTACAAATAAAGACCTGGGTTTGAATCCCACAGGTGCCATTTATGAGCTGTGTGACAACTTGCAATTATATTACCTTTCTGACTGTGTTGCCTCATCTGTAGATGAAGATAACAATACCTATATCACAAGATTATGTATGTTGCAGATACAGGAATGTGGGTAAAGCACTTCTCACAGAGTTTAATTAAAAAATGTTAGCTATTGTTATTATTATCAACATTATGGATCTTCATTTGTTATTTAACTTCATATTTTCTTCTCCTTCCTACACACTAACAATGGAAGACATGCAAATCATTTCCCATAATCATAATTCTCACAAAGAAAGAGCGCAATAATACACCAAAATTCTCAAGCTTAGAAAAGGAAAATTGAAATTAGGATATTGGGTAGCTTAGTGTATTAGTCAGGGATCTCCAGAGAGACAGAACTGATAGGATATGTATATATAGACATGTGAGAGGGGATTTATTAGGGCAATTGCCTCATGTGGTGGTGAAAGCTGAGAAGTCCCACGACAGGCTCTACAGACTGCACACCGGTAGCATGACTCAGTCCGAGTCAGGGCACCTCAGAACCAGGAAAGCAGACGGTGTGATTCTCAGTTCAAGGCCAAAGGCTTGAGAGCCTTGAGGTGTCTTTGGTGTAGGTCCTGGAATCCAAAAGCTGAAGAGTCTCGAGTTTTGGAATCCATGGCAGGAGGGTACAGTTTGTCCCAGCTCCAGCGGTTAGATTCCCCTTTTCCTCTTTTTTGTTCTCTGAGGGTCCCCATCGGATTGGATGGTACCTGTCCATATTGAGAGTGGGTCTTTCCTATCTCATCCAACAGGCCCACATGCTAATCTCTCCTGGAAACACCCTCCCAGACATGCCCCAAAAGATTGTTTTACCAGGTTTCTAGATATTCCTTAATTTAATCGAGTTGATAGCTGGAATTAATCATGACACCAAGTGAAGCCCTGGTGGGTTAATTCCTTCTTTACCTTCTTCAAAGTCATCATTACACTTCTAATCAACTTATAAAAATAGTTAGAAAAACCTAGAAGAGGAAATTGCATAAGGGCAATCTGGCAGAACAGTCATGAAATGATCACATATTATTGAAGTAATTTAGCTAGAAGAACAGAGCTGTCTTTCTTGCTAACTTTGCTCCTCATTGGCCTTCCCCTGACATTCCAGTATGTGTCGAAAATCTCTATTTTCAACCTACTTGGATCATCTTAGAAATTTCCAGCTTTACTAATGACTTGAGCCAGGCATTTTGGGTCTAAACAACTTGGCTGTATTTAGACATATTCAGAGTAAGCACTAATACTCTCATCATCAGTAGATGACTAGGAAATATCTGCTTCTGTGACCTAAGTAGAACTATGAAAATATGAAATAGTAAAGGCTTTTCCCAACATATCAATGCGCAACTGAGATGATAATAAACAAAAACTTCTTAAGATGCTGTGTTCAGAGGAATTACTTGGTGTGGGTCTTTCTTTATCACTACAATATTGATGAACACAAATTTTCCAGAAGTGTCTTGTCTACTTACTGCATATTAACTAAAAATCTCCGTACTTTTTCATTAGATGCTCTACCAAAAGGCTTAATATCAATAGATTTGAATGTTTAATGTTGGTAGTTGAACCACAGAAACTTAAGAATCTGAGCAGTTCATAGGTTTAAATAATATTTCCTGGTTGTCAAATGCTAATTAAATGTAGATACAAATGATGAAGTTAGGGTGGTTATGGGCACAGAAGGAAATAATTCTATCTGGGATCATCTTGTTCTCTCCTCCTGACATACACGTTCAATAGGGATACCTCTTAAATCCCTCACCATGTTCAGATTTGAGTATGCGTTAACATTATATTGACACATTTTAACAACAAATTGAAAAATATCAAATTACATGCATCTTTCCTTTGTGGATGAGGACATATTGAAAGAGTGTTATCAAGACATTGCTTTTCACATACATTCATTAGTAATTCAAAGATTAAGTAGCTGATGGTGATGTTAGTGTAATTAGCAGGGAAAAAAATGGAAGAAATGCATGTTGCTATAGCAATATGTTCATCATGAATGATCTACAGCATAAACACCCAGATTAATTTACAAGATGCCAGGTAGAAGCTGCATGGCTGACTAGGCTACTCTCAGATGCCACAGTATTTGTTTTTATTAAGTATAAACATTACAGTGGAGCTTTCAAGGTATGTGTGCTTGTCACTGTCAATCACACAGGGTTTGCATTCCCAAAGAGTTTTCAATTCACTTTAAATTTTTAACAGATGAAGAAAAACATGGGTTTTTTTTCCAGAGAATTAAAAAAATATATATACCAGCACAGATGACATTTTGACACTGAAACAACCTTAACAATCTCCTTGCTCATGTGCAGGGTATATTTCTGTTTTATCTCTACACTTGCTTTTAATACCGGAGGTATGGGTGTTTCAATGTGCAAGCAGATTTAAAAATACTGAAATTGCAAGCCCTGGTGTCAGGAAACCTCTTAAGAAAGCACTTGTGGATATAACCATAAGCTGGATGACATTTTAGCCCACCATAGTTTAGGTTATTACTAGAAACTTAAGGCACAAAAAGGTACCCTTACCTCACTGGACAGAGAAATGTGATATGTGGGTATATATAGTACGTGTTTACGAGCAGTCTGAGAGACATAGTTGCCAACTGAATGCTTGTTGCTGATGGTATTTTGAAGCCTGGAGCCAGACACAGGGGATGGTACTGGGGACTCACATTCCTCAGTGTTGTCACTGGGGTGGTTCCACAGCCTTGGTACAAGTGTGGAGCATGTTTATGATCTGCTCTTCGCATTTCATCTTCTGAATAGACTAACTTCAGAGTTGGGCAAAAGTTAGAAGGGGTTACAATGGATGGGGTGTATTTAGTTAAGAGAAAGGCTTAAGAATTTTAGAGATAGTGAAGCTTAGATGATCTCATCTTCATTCTTTTACCATCGATACATATGGCTCATGGGGTAACGCTCGAGCTGTATATGACTTGTGT
>NW_007731551.1:81081-82204 GCF_000696425.1 Galeopterus variegatus
ACATCTGGTTAAACCATGTATGAGACTTGGCCAAGGGAATTCTTAAACTTTAAGCCAGGACTGGCATTCTCCAGTACTATTCCTATGGGACTTAGCCTGGAGACCAGAGGTTGCCAAACCCAAGTTTGGACCCTGCATTGCTTAGGCTGAATAGACAGACACTCTGTAGAGGAAATGAACAATAAACACTGTGTCCTTTGGGGTTCCACAAAGGAAAACAATAAACTCGCATCAATTATGGTTCCAAGAAAGGATGGGTTGCTTCAGGCTACTGCCCTTATAAAGGCTGTTGCAGGCAGTCAGCCCCTTAAGAGACAAGTTAGTTCCTTCCCTTGCCCCACCCTGTTAGGGAGTCAGTTCTGGCCACCAGTGAAGTTGGTGCTAATCTAATCAGGATGTTTTGCTTTAACTTCTGGTGTGGCTTTTTGTCTGGATTGAAGAAGAAAAAAGCATTTTTTAAAAAAATTGCTACATTTCCAAATCGTTTGTACGGGTAAGTGTCTTTGTTGTTTTCCCAATACAAATTTTGCATGAGACAAACTAGCTTAGGCATTTAGACTTTTTCCAATATTATTTAAAATATATCAGAGTGGTTCTCAACCTGGAGTGATTTTNTTCTTTTACCATCGATACATATGGCTCATGGGGTAACGCTCGAGCTGTATATGACTTGTGTGTATGGTGTGCAATAAACAGGACTTTTATCAATTTATTCAGCATGTGAAAATAGCAGTAAAAGCTGTGATGTGGGTGGCCAGTGAATTTTACTCAAATATTCTATCAAAAGACTCAAAAACCAGGGATGACATGTTCTAGTAGGACACTAATATGTAGTATCCACTCGGACAAAAGTCAAGTCACCATATGCTTCTAGAGCACCTGCTCTGTGACAAAGTCATTTTCCTAGGGCAGGATAAAGTTGTAGGAATACCCAGTACAGAATTCTTGATAGTGTGCCAGCGTGTTTGAGGGCAGGAACTTCAAGGACATCAGAAAGAGTAGGAAAGTTGTCACTGTGTTTTTCCTCCAGTCCGGAGAAGGATTGGGTCTCTGGGAATAACGCCGAACATCTGGTTAAACCATGTATGAGACTTGGCCAAGGGAATTCTTAAACTTTAAGCCA
>NW_007731551.1:83896-85166 GCF_000696425.1 Galeopterus variegatus
AGGTATATCTAAAGACACAAGTAATGATTTTATTATTATTATCAAATTTTATATATACACACACATATATATATATATATGTTGCTTGCAAGATGCATCATGTCAAACACTGAAAAATGTATTAAGTAATGACAAAGGCAACTAACAATGTAATAATAATTTTTGATTCTCTTTTCAAATCTACAGTAGAATGGAAGAAAAAAGTTTCACTGAAAATATGATTTCTGAAAAGATGACATATTCGCCTTCAATTTATGATCTAAAATACGGGGAAATAATCATTATGAAAATTGATAGTGTCCCAAATACCTATTTGTCTGTGTATTATTTGGAAACAGGACAAAAAGTATTATAAACTCTATTTTGGTAAAAAAAATCTATAATTTATTAAATATGTTTCGAGCACTGATATATATATATATATATGTATATATATATGTATGTATTTGTGTGTTTGTATACATATTGTGTTATTTGAGTTTCTTTACAAACATGTCAGACAGGTGTAATCACTCTGAACTATAGAGAAAGAAGTCACTAAGGTGGGATTTGAACCTAGGTCTCTTCAGGCTAGAACTCTGAGTGTTTTACACTGCATTAAACTGCCCCTGACTCAAATACACTTGGCCATGGTACTAATGCTATTGGACAGATTTCTGGATTTGAGGAGCACAGATTCATGTGGTGCAGCAGAAGGAAGAGAAAAAGCATTCCGTCCTCTAACACTCTGTCTTGGTGTGTGTAAAATGTCAAAGTAGGCAAAGTTCATATTTACATGTTTTCACTTTTTGCTTTAATCCTGTGCTCTCACTGCTAGCACCTTAACATCATCTTGCCTGTTCTAATGCAGTGTCCAACAATTTAAGCTTGTCTTTCTACTTCAGAGCCAGTCAAAACTTCCCTTCCTATAGTGTAATTGAATTTAGTAGGTCATAGTAATTTCTACAAAAATCTATGTGTTTTCATAGAGGATGGCAATAAAATTGGCCATCAAGGAGAGTGGTGAGAAAACCCGTGGTGGGAGGGGAACTTTCAGGAGCTTGTTTGAGAACTGTAGAATGAAAATGCCACTGAAGAAAAATAACATCTAAGTTTAAACTGTAAGATAGTTCATAATTAGAAATTGCTGGATTTTTTTTTTTCAAGTTTAAAGAACTGAAGTTGCCTTTCTCAAAGATCAGTTGGCTGCAAGTATGTGGGTTGGTTTTTGGGTTCTCTATTCTGTTTCATTAGTCCGAGTATCTATTTTTATGACAGTACCACATAGTTT
>NW_007731551.1:86563-89020 GCF_000696425.1 Galeopterus variegatus
GTCCTCTTTAATTTCTTTCAGCAGTGATTTGTAGTTCTCATTGTAGAGATTTTTCACTTCCTTGGTTAAATTGATTCCTACATATTTTATTTTTGAGGCGACTATTGTAAATGGGCTTGCTTTCTTTTTCTGCTAGTTCCTTTCTGGAGTAGACAAATACTACTGATTTTTGTGTGTTGATTTTGTATCCTGAAACTCTACTGAAATTGTTCATCAGCTTTAAAGGCTTTTTGGTAGAATCCTTAGGTTTTCCTATATGTAGGATCACATCATCTGCAAACAGGGACAGTTTGACTTTACCTTTGCAAATCTGGATGTCCTTTATTTCTTTCTCTTGCCTGATTGCTCTGACTAGTACTTCCAATGCTATGTCAAATAGGATTGGTGAGAGTGGGCATTCTTGCCTTGTTCTGTTCTTATCATTTAGGATGATATTGGTGATGGATTTGTTATATATGGCTTTTATTGCGTTGATACCTTCTTTCTATACTTAATTTTCTGAGAGTCTTTATGATGAAGGGATGGATGTTGATTTTTGCCCAAAGCTTTTTCTCCATATATTGAGATAATTACATGGTTTTTGTCCTTGACTCTGTTGATGTGGCATATCATATTTATTGATTTTCACATGTGGAACCATCCTTGAATCCCTGGGATGAATCCCACTTGATCACAGTGTATAATTTTTTTGTATTCTGCTTGCTAATATTTTGTTGGGGATTTTTGCATCTGTGTTCATTAAAGATGTTGGCCTGTAGTTTTCTGTTTTTGTTGTATCATTGTCTGGTTTTGATATCAAGGTGATGTTGGCCTCATAGAATGACTTTGGGAGAATGGCCTTTGTTTCACTTTTTTGGAATAGTTTGAAGAAAACTATTTAAAGATTTGGTAGAATTCAGCAGTAAAGCCATACAGTCCTGGGCTTTTCTTTGTTGGGAGAATGCCGATTACTGTTTCAGTCTCATTGCCTGTTATTGATCTATTCAGGTTTTCCATTTCTTCTTGGTTCAGTCTTGGTAGTTTGTATGTTTCCAGAAATTTATCCATTTCCTTTAAGTTTTCAAATTTGTTGGCATATAGTTCTTTATAAATAGTCTCAAATCTTTGTATTTCCGTGGAATCTGTTGTAATGTCTCTTTTTCATTTCTGATTTTTGTTATTTGGGTTTTCTCTCTTCTTTTTTCTTTGTTAACCTAGCTCATGATTTATCTATTTTGTTTATCTTCTCAAAAAAAAAANTTTTTTCTTTGTTAACCTAGCTCATGATTTATCTATTTTGTTTATCTTCTCAAAAAAAAAAACAATTTTTGTTTCATTAATCTTTTATCATTTTGGGGAGTCTCTATTTCATTTAGTTCTGATTTGATCTTAATTATTTCTTTCTGCTTACTAATTTTAGGATTGGGGATTTTTTTAGTATTTTGAGGTATACTGTCAGGTTGTTTATTTGAGATTTTTCTGTTCTTTTGGTGTAAATGTTTATTGCAATAAACTTCCCTCTTAGTACTGCTTTTGCAATATCCCATCAGTTTGGGTATGATATGTCTTTATTTTTATTAGTTTAAGCAAATTTTTTGATTTCCTGTTTATTTTTTTCTTGGACCTATAGGTCATTCAGGAACATGTTTAATTTCCATGTATTTGTACAGTTTCCAGAGTTTCACTAGTTATTGATTTCTAGTATTAATTTCTTGTGATTTAAAAAGTTACTTGAAATTCTTTCAATTTTTAAAAATTTTTTGAGACTTGATTTGTGACCTGACATGAGTTCTATTCTGGAGAATCCTCCATGTGCTGATAAGAAGAATGTATATTCTGTAGTGTTGGATGAAATGTTCTGTAGATATCTGCCAGGCCCATTTGGTCTAAAGTGTAGTTTAAATCATGGGTTTCTCTGTTGATTCATTGCCTAAATTATCTGAAGAAGGTGTTCAGGTCCCCAATAACTTTTGTACTGCTGTCTATCTCTTTCTTTAGGTCCAATAGTGTTCACTTTATATATTTGGGTGTTCTGATGTTGTGTGCATTACATTTATGATTGTTACGTCTTCTTGCTGGATAAATCCTTTTATCATTATATAGTGGTCTTCTTTGTCTCTTTGTATGACTTTTGGTTTAAAGTCATTTTTATCTGATATACAAATAGCTACTCCTGCTCATTTTGGTTTCCATTCATGTGTTATATCTTTATCCATCCCTTCACTATTAGCCAGTGTGTATCTCTTTAAGATAGCATATAGTTGGGTCTAGGTTTTTAATCCAATCAGTCAGTCAGTGACTTTTGAGTATGGGGGGGTTAATCCATCCACATTTAGGATTGTTATTGAAAGATATTGTCTCACTCCTGGCATTTTATCAATTTTTGTTTGGATATTTTAAATATCTTTTGTTCCTGTCTTCCCCTTTCATTGTTTGTCTTTGATATTTGTTGGTCTTTTGAGGTGGTAAGATTTAGTT
>NW_007731551.1:89750-94284 GCF_000696425.1 Galeopterus variegatus
TCCTGTCTTCCCCTTTCATTGTTTGTCTTTGATATTTGTTGGTCTTTTGAGGTGGTAAGATTTAGTTCCTTTCTCTTTCTCATTTGCATTTTTGTTTTACCAGTGGATTTTGTTCTATTTCTAGTGTATTTGCGGTAGGGATTATCGTTTTATGGATTTTTTGCAGGGCTGGTTGTGTGGTGGTGAACACCTGCAGTTTTTGTTTGTCTGAGCAATACAGTATTCCTCCCTCATTTCTTAAGCATAGCCTTGCTGGGTATAATATTCTTGGCTGGCATTTTTTTTCTTTTAGTATTTTGAATATATCATCCCATTTGCTTCTAGCCTGTAGTGTTTCTGTCGAGAAGTCTGCTGTTAGTCAGGGGCTCCCTTATAGGTGACTTGACACTTTTCTTTTACAGCTTTTAGAATTCTCTCTTTGCCTTTGAGCTTTGCTAGTTTACTGTAATGTGTCTTGGAGAGAATCTTTTTGGATTAAATCTTTTTAGGAATCTTTGAGCCTGGATCTGAAGTTCTCTCCCTGTACATGGGTTTTCCATTATTATTTTGTTGAAAAAGTTTTCAATGCCTTTTCCTTTATCCTCTCTTACAGGAACACTCATAATTCTGATGTTCGTGTGCTTAAGATTTTCTGCTAGCTCTCTTAGATTTTGTTTATTTTTTCCTTTTTTTTTTTTTTTTTTTTTTGCCTGCCTGGGATATTTCAAAAAGACTGTGTGTTTTGAGATCAACAATTCTGTGTTCTGCTTGCTGTAACCTGCTGCTTAAGCTCTTGGTTGTATTTTTTTTTATTTCCTTGAATGAATCCTTCAGTTCCAGGAGTTTTGTTACATTCTTTTTTAAGGTATTAATCTCTTTATAAATTTCCTCCTTCATATCCTAGATATTTTTTCTTGTTTCATTGTGTTGTCTGAGTCTTCTTGTATTTCTTCAAGTTTTCTTAAGATTGTTGCTTGGAATTTCTTTTCAGTCATTTCAAGGGTTTACTGCTCTATGGGGTCTGGTACTTGAGAGCTACTGTATTCCTTTGGTGGTGTAATATTTTTTTTTTTTTTACTTTTTAAAATTTCTAGTATCTCTATATTGATGTCTGGTTGAGCAGTTGCTTCTATTACTCTGGAGTGGGCTTTGAGGAGAGACCTTCTCCTCTTTTTCAGGCTTTGCTGATGACTCTCCTTGTGTTGATATAGTCAATTGAGCAGTGGACTTTCTGCACAGTGGCTGTGGCTACTACTGTATTGGCAAGCTGCCCTTGCAGCAGCAGTGGCTGTGGCGGACCACCCACATGGAAGCAGTGTTTGTGGCATGCTTCACAATCAGTGTTTGTGTGTGTGATTAAAACTGTGTTTGTGCCATGCCATGTCCTTATATTTAAATACTAAAAATCCTTAGTTAAGATATAACCTAAAAAAAATCTACTGTGTTCAGATATTGAAATAGGCAACTTTTATGCACCTGTTAATCCTCAAGGAGGTTAAAAATATATGTATATATATAAAGTCATTCACTCACATGTTTAGTGAAAAATATGGTATTTATGAAGGCTGAGTGTCTAAATATAAACCCCCAAGTTTTTTTCAGGAATGTCCTCTCCATGTACCATAGGAGATTTTTTCTGATGGAGTAAAAAATTCTCAAGATATTGCAGGGGGTGTACATAACTGAATCCGTGAAATAATGGTGAAATGCATGATTAGATTTTATTGTATTTATTCCTAAGTCCATAATCATACCATGAAGTCATGTTCTCAGGTACAGTTTCTTTTCATTGCTCTGTTGGATAAATAAATTTAAAGATTCTGATATGGTAAGAACTTTAGATGAACTTGAATATCTACTTGGCTAGCCATATGAGAAGCTCATCTAGAGCACAGTCTGTGTTTAACCTTACTTCCCATTCTCTCCATTGCCTTTCCTTAAATAGATCTTAACATGTAATTGTTGAATGATAGCTATTAATGAAGAGCAAAATGTGTTGTACAGGGCCCTGTGGAATAGCAGCATCTGGGTTCTGCTATAAGGATTGAAAGATAATTAAAGAGAGAGAATGATAGCATCTAGGAAATAGGGAAGCAAACCATAAAAGCACACAAGAATGCTGTCATGGAAACCAAGGAAAAGAGGCACATCGAGAAGAAAGTTGTGGTCAAGAATAGCAAATGCCAGAGAAGCCCTTGGATCAAATACTCTTTAGGCAGCTGTCCCAGCTGCCATTTCATCTTTACAAGTTGATATTTAGAAAAATGCTATAATTTGGGGGCATTCTGAAAACACATCAGAGATCGAAACCCCTGCATTTATGTGTAAGATGCTCTGCAGATAATTTTGGCAAAGTAGATGTTAGACCAGTGTAGTCCAGGAAGACTAGAAAACTTGAACATTTTTGTGATCTATAATCAATCTCTGGCATCTTTGCTGAAATCTATATAGATTTTGATGCTGTGTAGACAAGGAATGTTTTAGAGAAAAGTAGATTGAAACATGACTCAATTATGCACTTACATACATATATATATAATTATTTATATAAACATATATATATGTATATTTCTTTTAAATTTGGATAGGAATCAATATTTTAGAGTAAAACTCTGTGAAAAAACATTTTTGATGGGGCCCTTATGTAGAGACAACTCATGACTCAATTATGCACTTACATACATATATATATAATTATTTATATAAACATATATATATATATATATATTTCTTTTAAATTTGGATAGGAATCAATATTTTAGAGTAAAACTCTGTGAAAAAACATTTTTGATGGGGCCCTTATGTAGAGACAACTTTATGGGCTTAATTGTGGCAAGATGATAATTAAACATCAATCTACACTTATCTTTAGGTACTGTATTAATCAATCAGGTTGACTATCTCTCAATATATTTACTAAATGTTAGTAATATTTTTGATGGTTTTTATAATCAATACACTTTCAGTACAATATAATACAAAGTGCATTGTGAAATAGTTTTTCATTTTAGTGGTTATATCCAGCTAAGCTGATAGATATTCGGCTCTCTGCAACAAAATGTATTGTTTAATTGAAAAGGTGCTTGAAAGGATTACAATGAAAACCAATCAAGTGCTGTTAAACTCCAGAGTAAAATAAATCATATTTTAAAACTACATTCTAACCTTTCCACAATCCAAAATGTGCAGTATTTGTCAGGTAGTGAAGGAAATATTAAACTTTACAAAGTGAGACTTTTGCTACTTTAATTGGTTGAAAACTTAATATACTAACAAGTTAATGTGTACTTCTAACTTCCAAGACAATCTATCTTAATTTCAAACCAATTCATAGCTCCTTTATGTTAAGTAACAGTAAAGTTAACCTGATTCTGAAAATCAAACCAGAATTTTCTCAAAACTTGATTCATAAGAATTGTGGAGAAGGGAGATTAGCTCTGATTTCATTTATTAGATGTGAAAATGAGAGAAAATCTGACCTATGCATTTATGGTGGACGTTAATACAGAGTGAGCAAAGAGCCTTCTGTGATCATTCCATCTAAGTCTCTGTCTGCTAAGCCCACTCTTATCCAGGTCACTTTCTAGGCCCTCCCCTATCTTATTTTTCTTCATTATACTTAACACTGTCTGAAGATATATAATATACTTATTTGTTTAGTTGTTTATTAGTTGTGCCAACATTGTAAGGTTTAGGAAGTCAGGGATTTTGTCTTGTTCATTGTTGTATCCCAAGGCCTAGTGCAGTGCCTAACACATATTCAGTCAATTATTTTGAATAAACTAATCAATGAATATGTTCCTTCCCCATAATTAGCCATCTTAAGTAGAGCAATAATTTATAGAGCTTTTAAGCATTTCTTATAATGTTAAAAAGCATTTAAATGTTTTTAAAATCCTTACTATTTGTATGTTGTAAAACATATAAAGGTGTTTAGTAAACTTTTACTTTGTGTACTGTTTGTCAAATATACTTGAGTTTGTTGTATAATAGTCAACCAGTAAATAAAGAGCACAAGCACTTTATAAACTAGGCCCATTATTGATATTATTATATATAATCTTTATTCTTATCTCACAAGTCTTTACTATTGGCTCCATTTTATAGATGATGATTAGTAAGTGACCAAATTGGGGATTTGACCCATCTGGCTGATCCCACATATCTTTCTCTACTGAGTCCTCTGAACACTAGTTTACAGAGTACCATATGAACAAATAAGTTTCAGTCTTGTTAATCAGTTAATTTCATTTAGTGATCTTATGGATAAATTGGCATAAAACCATCTTTAAAAATTAACATAGCAGCTAATCAGTTAATTTCATTTAGTGATCTTATGGATAAATTGGCATAAAACCATCTTTAAAAATTAACACAGCAGCTAATCTCTGTATTTTTTTTTTCCTTTCTGTCTTTTTTCGTGACCAGTAACGGGATCGCAACCCTCGGTGTCACGCCCGTACCGCAACCGGCAACGGGATCGCAACCCTCGGTGTCGTGCCCGCACCGCGCTCAACCAGTGAGAGGGCACCGGTCTCCCCATGGGATCCGTAGC
>NW_007731551.1:95204-118619 GCF_000696425.1 Galeopterus variegatus
TGCGCCACCCGGCCAGCAGCTAATCTCTGTATTTTTTTTTTCCTTTCTGTCTTTTTTCGTGACCAGTAACGGGATCGCAACCCTCGGTGTCACGCCCGTACCGCAACCGGCAACGGGATCGCAACCCTCGGTGTCGTGCCCGCACCGCACTCAACCAGTGAGAGGGAACCGGTCTCCACATGGGATCTGAACCCTCGGCGGGAGCGCCGCCGTGCTCCCAAGTGCCACACTCTACTGAGTGCGCCACCCGGCCGGCCCTAATCTCTGTATTTTTACTTAAACTAAATGATAGCAAGTCCACATATATGTCAATTTTAAATAAGAATTTTGAACACATAGAGGTATTTTTTGTAACAGCAAATTTATTAGTACATACCTTGGATAAGTATAACTCTAATAGAAATCTGCAAGTTACCTGCAAATCTACAAAAAGTAACATAAAATAGTAGGAAATTTATCTCTTAATCACTGTACTGGGAACATATATTAGGGCATTCTTAAAAAATGGAGATTGTTAGCTGATTTATTCCTAGATAGGAATAATGGTTAGTAGGACTTTATCCAAATTATAAAATTCTCTAGCTGATATACCAGAATATCATATTTTTAAGAAAGAAATTATTATAAATCAAATACCTGTCTTTGCCAATCTCATATAAGAGAAGGCCAGTTACTGAATATTTTTCTTCTGCAGGAATAGGGAGGTAATAAGGCAGTTTATTCTTCACCCTGGACATATGCTTGTAGAAATTCGTCTTGACCACTCACTTACAAAGTAAAATATATAAACAATGATTTTGCCCAGCATGTTAGTGGGCATTGCAGTGTCTCCCCCATAAATATTCTTCCCTCGGATGTATTTTCAATACAACTGATATGATTCTTAGCCCTGGAGGTGGGGTCAGGTAAGTCTAAATTAATTAGGATAAATCTGTTTCGCTTGTAGTAGTGATTACATCTGGAAACCTTGGCCTAAGCCAATTAGCAAATGACATTCTCACAACTACAAATATTGATTCAGAATGGGCAAAAGACCTAAACCAGTCCAATCATAACAAAGCTCAGGTTGCTATCGGAGTTGCTCTTAACAGAGCTCGGAGATGCTATCTCTCTCCCTGTGTATTAACCAAAAAGCACGTGGCTTAGGTAGGGCTGCAGCCATTTCCTTGCCATCAGTATGGCAAGCCAAGTAGAAAGCCCACCAGGTGGAAGTAAGCAGTTCAAACAAGTTGCAGCGAAGCAGAGCTGTTTTATGAAACGCTGCCTTTGGCTCTTCAAACCTCCTCAGTACACTTTTCCTTTTACAAGACGCTTATTATTTTGGTCATTTGAGCAGGGTGTTCCATCACTTGCACCTAAAATCCTCCTATGAGGTTATTGAAATTTCCCTTATTACATTTTCTCCCTCAGCCTTTTTAAATAATCAGGTGCCTGAGCCTTCTGATTCTGTACATGGATTGTTCCTTGTTTTGTTTCCTTCTTGCCATTCCTAGTGTGGTCCTTTTGTTTTCCTGTTTATATTGCTGCACTAGTTTGCTAACAGGTCTCTCTAATTCTTACTTAATAGTTTAAAGTTTTTTGAAGGCTCCACATGGCTTCCAAGATAATGCTCAAATTCTTCAGAAGCCATCAGGAAACTTTGGTCCTTTTCTACTTTTAAAATTAATTCTAAAATCTAACATAAATTGTTCCTAGTTGTCTGAATGTAATATATGTTTTATTGTCTTTGGTCCATTGCCTGTTTATTTTCTGGGATACTTTAAACCACTTTAATCATACTGCTCAGCTAAAATGTCATCTCTTTGGTAAAGAGATTCTTAATTGCTTTTCCTTTACCCCCTAAATGGTTAGTTGTTCAGTGTTCTCATGGCAGTCTATACATACATTAATTAACACTTCCCACATTGTGTGTATAGTTTGATCTCCCTTCTACATTGTGACTTGTTGAGGGCCAGGTCTAGACTAAGACATTGCTTTCCTCCAGATTCAGCCTAAGGCTCTACACATAGTACACATTTAATGTTTGCTGATTACGTGATTAAGGAGCTGAGTTAGTCTCCATGATTATTATTTCAAAACATGCTGTATGGCAAGTGATACAGTTTGAATAGGTTGCCATAAAAAGAAAGGTCATAGTGAATCAGCCAACAAAGCAGGCCTGAACTAAGAATACCAAGCTGCCTCTCGGACTAAGATGGCTTTGATGGAAAATGATGGCAAGTGATACAGTTTGAATAGGTTGCCATAAAAAGAAAGGTCATAGTGAATCAGCCAACTAAGCAGGCCTGAACTAAGAATACCAAGCTGCCTCTCGGACTAAGATGGCTTTGATGGAAAATGGCAAATGAGATTGACAGGGGCATCTGAACCCTTGCAGCTGTTTCATTTCAGGCATTCTTCTCCAGGACGGCTACCACATGGATTTAAGAAGCTGCAGACGGCAGTCATTTAAGGAAATGGACACCATATTGAAATCATCTTAGAATGCAATCTGGAGTAGAGGGTCAGCTTGGCCAGGATATGCAGATCCCAGTGATCTCACTGTCTTAGTTGGTCCCCATTATCTCCACTGGCTTTCTCTAATATCATTTACTATGCTAGTTCACCCCTTACCTACATCTAAATTAGTTTAGATGTAGCTTCTAATTTAGTTCCTAAATTCAGGCTGTTTATATGTCTTACCTGCTTAAAATTCTGCATTGAAGTAAAGCAGTGTAATACAATTTAAAATCTATAGGTGTTGGAGTCAAAATGTTTAATTTTTTATTTGATGAATAAAAAATCGTATGCATTTACTGTGTGCATTTTGTTTTGAAATATGTATACACTGTAAAATGGCTAAATTGAGCTAATTGACATATGCATTACCTCACATAATTATTATTTTTGTGTTAAGAACACTAAAAATCTATTCTCTTAGTAATTTTCAAGACTACCATACATTGCTTTTACCTATAGACACCATGTTGTTCAATAGTTTTCCTGAAGTCCTATGTAACTAAAATTTTGTATCCTTTGACCGACATCTCCCCAATTCCTGTCCCTCAGTCCCAGCCTATGGTAACCACCATTTTTCTCTCTATTTTCAAGAGTTCAAATTTTTACACTTCATGTATAAGTAGATCATGCACTATTTGTCTTTCTGTGCCTGGCTTATTTCACTTAACATAATCTCTTCCAGGTTCATCCATGTTGCCCCAAATGACAGTATTTCCTTCTTTATTAAGACTAAATAGTGTTCTGTTGTGTGTATATACCACATTTTCTTTATCCATTCATCTGTTGATGGACACTTAGATTGATTTTATATCTTGGCTATTGTAAATTATGTTACAATGAACATGGGACTATAGATAACGACATAATAGTGTCATTAACTTTGGATATATATAACTAGTAATGGGATTACTGGATCATATGGTAGTTCTATATTAAATTTTTAAAGGAAATTCCATACTGTTTTTCATAATACCTATACTAATTTATATTACCACCAACAGTGTGTAATGGATTTCTTTTCTCCTTCCTCTCCAAGGATAGAGTGTGGTTCTGTCTAAATTTCTTTCATCTTTTTGATAATAGTCATTTTAACAGGTATGAGGTATATCTCACTGTGGTTTTAAGTTGCATTTCTCTAATAATTGGTGATGCTGAGCATTTTTTATTTGCCTATTGGCCATTTGCATGTCTTCTTTTGAGAAATTTCTACTCAGATCCTTTGCCCATTTTTACATTAGGTTATTTCTTTTGTTCCATTGGGTTGTTTCAGTTTCTTATAAATTTTGGATATTAACCTTTTATCAGATATACAGTTTGCAAATATTTTTTTTCATTCTGTAGGATGCTTCTTCACTTTATTGATTGTTTTCTTTTTTGTGCAAAAGCTTTTTAGTTTGATGTAATCCCATTGTGCTATTTTTGCTATTGTTACCTGTGTTTTTGAGTTCATACCCAGAAAAATCATTGCCAGACCAATGTCATGGAGATATTTTCCTGCATTTTCTTCTTGCAGTTTCACAGTTAGATATTATCTTTAAGTCTTAAATTATTTTGAGTTGAGCTTTGATTTAAGTTGTTGATAGTGTGACATAAGGGTCTAATTTTATTATCTCAAATGTGAATATCTGGTTGTCTCAACACCAGTTATTGAAAAGACTATTCTTCCTCCACTGTGTGTTCTTGGCACCCTTGTTGAAAATCCATTGACTATAAATAAATGAATTTATTTTTGGGCTCTCAATTCTGCTCATTGGTCTATTTCTCTGCTTTACCATACTGCTTTGATTGCTATAACTTTGTAGTATATTTTGAAGTCAGGTTTTGTGATGCCTTCAGCTTTTTCCTTCTAGCTGAAGATACTTTCTGGTTATTTCTGTTGCCAAATGAACTTTAGATTTGTTTTACTATTTCCATAAAAGATGTTATTGGAATTTTGATAGGGATTGCATGGAGTTTATAGATGACTTAGTGTAGTATGAACATTTTAACAATGTTGTTTCTTCTAATCCATGAGTATGGTATATCCTTTCATACATTAGAGTCCTCTTTAATATCTTTCATCAATGTTTTATGGTTTTAGTATACAGGTCTTTCACCTCCTTGATTAAATTTATTCCTGACCATTTTTTTGTAGCTATTGTAAGTTGGATTGTTTTTTTTTATTTGTTTTTTACAGATAGTTTACTGTTAGCATATGTTGATTTTGTTTCCTGCAACTTTACTGAATTTGTTTAATAGTTCTAACAGCCTTTTTGGTGACTTCTTTACGATTTTCTATTTATATGGTCATGTCATTTACAAAGGGGGACAATTTAATTTTTTCCTTTATAATTTAGATGCCTTTTATTTATTTATCTTGCCTAATTGCTTTGGCTGGAACTTCCAGTACTATGTTGAATAGAAGTGACTAGAGTGGGCATCCTTGTCTTAGAGGGTTTCTGATCTCACAGGGAAAGCTTTCAGCTTTTTGTCATTGAGTATGTTGGCTGTGAGTTTGTCATATATAAACTTAGCTATGTTGGGGTATATTCTTTCTGTAACTAATTTGTTGAGAGTTTATACCATGAAATTATATTGAATTTTTTAAAATGCTTTTTTGTATCTATTGAGATAATCATATGGTTTTTGTCCTTTACTCTATTATGTGATTCATTACATTTATAGATTTGTATATGTTGAAGCATCCTTGTATCCCTGGGATAAATCCAACTTGAACACAGTGAATGATTTTTTTTATTGTCCTGCTGAATTTGGATTGCTAGTAATTTATTGAGGATTTTTTCCATGTATGTTCATCAAGGGTATTGACCTATAAGTTTCTTTTCTTGTAGTGTCCTTGTCTGGCTTTGGTTTCAGGTTAATGCCAGTCCTATAAAATGAGTTTGAAAGTATTCTCTCTTCTTCAAATTTTTGGAACAGTTTGAGAAAGATTTATACTAATTTCTTCTTTAAATGTTGGTTAGAATTAAGCAGTGAGACATCTGGTCCTCAACTTTTCTATAATGGGAGAATATTTGTTAGTGATTCAACTTTTTTTACTTGTTATTAGTCTGTTCAGATTTTCTATTTCCTCATGATTCGGTCTTTGTGAGTTGTATGTGTCTAGGAATTTATTTATTTCTTCTAGTTTATCAGTGTATATTTGTTCATAGTAGTCTGTTATGATCCTTTGTATTTCTATGGCATCAGTTGTAATATCTTCTCTTTCATTTCTGATTTTATTTATTTGAGTCTTTTCTCTTTTTTTTCTTCATTAGTATAGCTAAAGGTTTGTTCATTTTGTTTATTTTTTCAGAAAACCAACTCTTAGTTTCATCGACCTTTTCTATTGTTTTTCTTGTCTCTATCTTACCTATTTCAGCTCTGATATTTATTATTTCCTTCCTTCTACTAACTGTGGATTAGTTTGTTATTTTTCTAGTTTCCTGAGGTATAACAGTGAGTTGTTTATTTGAGCTCTTTCTTTTTATGATGTAAACATTTATTGCTATAAACTTTCCTCTTAAAATTGCTTTTGCTGCATCCCATAAGTTTTCGTATATTGTGTTTTCATTTCTGTTTGTCTCAAGATTTTTAAAAATTTCCCTGATAAAATTTCTTTATTAACCTATTGGTCATTCAGGAGCATGTTTTTTAATTTCCATGTGCTTGTGAATTTTCCAAATCTTTGCTGTTATTAATTTCTTGTTTTGTAACATGGTAGTCAAAAAAGATATTTGATATGATTTCAATCTTGTTAAGACTTATTTTGAGACCTATCATGTGATCTATCCTAAAGAATGTCCTTTGTGTGCTTGAGAAGAATGTGTATTCTACTGTTGTTGGATGAAACATTCTGCATGTGTCTGTTAGGTCCATTTGGTCTAAAGTGCAGTTTTAGTTTAATGTTTCCTTACTGATTCTTTTGTCTGTATGATCCATTCGTTGCTGAGAGTGGGGTATGAATTACTATATTATCATTTTATTACATTCTATCTCTATTTTTAGGTCTATTAATATTTCCTTTACATATTTAGGTGTTCTGATGTTGGGTGATATGTATATTTACTATTGTTGTATCCTTTTCATGAATCAACAGCTTTATCTTTATATAATGACACTCTCTCTCATATTACAGTTTTTGATTTGAAGTTTATTTTATCTGATATAAGTATAGCTACTCTGGCTTTCTTTTGATTTCATTCACATTTCATTTTCATTTGCAAAGTGTTTTTCCATCCCTTCACTTTCAGTCTATTCACTTCCTATAGTTGAAGTGAATCTTTTACAGGCACCATAGACTTGGGTCTTGTTTTTTAAAACATCTATACAGCCACTCTATGCCTTCTGATTGGAGAATTTATCCATTTACATTCAGTTATTGGAATTAATTATTTCATTAATGGAATTTAATCCATTTACATTTAATTACTGATGGCAAAGAACTTACTACTGCCATTCTATTGATTGTTTTATGTTTGTTTTGTAGATTATTTGTTCCTTTCCTCCTCTCTTGATGTCTTCTTTTGTGATTAGATGATTCTCTAGTGATATCCTTTGATTTCTTACTTTTTATCTTTTGTGCATCTACTAAAGGTTTTTGCTTTGTGGTTATCATGAAGTTCACCAGAAACATCTTATAGCTACAAAAGACTATTTTAAACTGATAACAACTTAAATCTGATTTCATACAAAAACTCCATACTTTTGCTCCACCGTCCCTGCATTTAAAAATTTTGATGTCACAATTTACATCTTTTTATATTGTGTATACCCTAACAAATTATTATGGCTATTATTATTTTTAATAGTTTTGTCTTTTAACCTTCATACTAAAGGCATAAATAATTAACACACTGCCTTTAGAGTATTAGAGTATTCTGAGTTTGACTGTGTACTTACTTTTACCAGTTAATTTTATACTTTGAGACGTTTTCATGTTACTCATTAGCATCTTTTTCTTTCAGCTTGAGGAACTACCTTTAACATTTCTTTTAAGACAGGTCTAGGGAGATGAACTCTGTCAGCTTTTGTTTGAGAAAGTCTTTATCTCTCCTTTGCTTGTGAAGGACAGCTTTTCTGGGTACAGTATTATTGGTTGGTAATTTTTTTCATTCATCTGTTTGAATATATCATCCCACTCTCTTCTGGCCTGTAATTTTTCTTCTGAGAAATCCACTGCTAGCCTTATGGAAACCCCCTTTTATGTTTTTAACTTCTTTTCTATTGCTACTTTCAGGATCCTCTCTTTGTCCTTAATTTTTGATGGTTTGATTGTACTATGTCTTGGCATAGTCTTGTTTGGAATAAATCTGGGTGCAGACCTTTGACCTTTCTGTACACATGAATTTATTTTTTCCTAAGTCTTGGATATTTTTATGGCATTTCTTTAAATAAATTTTCTACGCCTTTGTTTTTTTCTTCTCCTTCATTAACTCCTATGACTTGAATATTCGTTCTTTTGATACTGTCCCATAAATTCTGTAAGCTCCTCTCATCTTTTTTATTTTTTCCCTTTTTTTCTTCTCTGTTTATTTTCAAATAACCTGACTTTGAGTTCACAGATTTTTTTCTTCTGCTTGATCAATTCTACTGTTGATGTTCTCTATCACTTGTTTCATTTCATTCATTGTATTTTTTAGTTCTAGATTTTCTGGGTTTGTTTTTTTTTTTTAATAACTTAAATCTCTCCCTTAAATTTCTAATTTCAGTCATTTAATGTCTTCTTGATTTTATTGAATTGTTTCACTTCATATTCTTGAAGCTTGCTGAAATTCCTTTAAACATCTTTTTTATTCTTCTCAGGCAGTTCACATTATCTCCAGTTTGGGAGGGACAGCTACTGGGAGATTACTGTGTTCTTTTGGTGTTATGTCTACTTGTTTTTTTATGTTTATTATTTCCTTACATTGATATCTGCACATTTTAAGAAGTAGGAACTTATTCATTCTGGTCTTTGCGGACTGGCTTTGTCTGAGAAAGCCCTTCATCAGTTAGTCCATCCAGAGATTCTGGGCAGGCCATGTGGCATGATCCAAGGGCTGAATTGCTGCTAAAGTAGTCTGGCAAACTAGCTTGATGCCTGGGGCATCAGTGGGCAGACCGAAGCCTCGTGCCACTGGGACCAGACTGGCACTGGGGTGGGCCCAGAGACCAAGATCACAGGGCTGGCCTGGAGGCTAACATCAGGGTGGGTTTGGATGTTCAGACCAGGGGTCCCAGCTTGGAGTCTAGGGCTGTGGAGGCCCTCCCAGCACTGGGTTTTACTGGGGTAAGACTGGTGTTGGGGTCCAAGACATAGTCTGGTACTCACTTTCCTCTTCTTCTCCCCAGCAGAGGCTATCTCTCTTCAAGTTGTGCTTCCTGATGTTGGGAGATGTGTGATGTGGGCCATGTGAAAATGTCCTTCCTACCCTCTTTAAAGCATCATTTTTTATTTCTGTGCAAGATCCAGGTGCTGTGATCTCTCACCTTATTTCCTTAGCTATTATAAAGGTATTTTTGTACGTGGATAGGTGTTCAGACTGATGTTTTTATAGGAGGAGTGAGTGCTGGAGAGTCCTATTCTGCCCTCTTCTCAAATTGTTTTTAATTATGGCTCTGCCATTTTCTAGCTTCATGGCTGTGGGCAAGTATCTCAACTTCCTTGAATCTCACTTATCTCATCTGTAAAATGGGAATTCAAATAATAATGCATAATTTACAAAGTTGTTATAAGACATACTAGATAATACATGTAAATGACTAAGCACACTTTGAATTCTTAATTATAGTAAATAATACTAGATTGGTTTTGAAACTTTATTTAGCAGTTAGACTGTTTCATTCAAAGATAATCTTATGCACACATAAAGACATACACACATATACAGTCATGTGTTGCTTAACGATGGGGATAAGTTCTGAGAAATGCATTGTTAGGCAACTTCATCATTGTTTGAACATCATAGGGTGTACTTTCACAAACCTAGATTGTATAGCCTACTACATACCTAGGCTAAATGGTATAGCCTATTGCTCCTAGGCTCCAAACCTGTATAGCATGATACTGTACTGAATAATGTAGGCAGTTGTAGCACAATGGTAAATATTTGTGTATCTAAGCATAGAAAAGGTGCCATAAAGATACAGTATTACAATCTTATGGCACCACTGTTGTATATATGGCCCATTGTAGACCAAACATTGTTATATGCTGTGTGACTGTATACATGTATATGCACATATATATATAAATTAAAAGCAGTATATTACTGTAATAAGTATATTTTGTAATTTAAAAATACATTATTTTGAAGGTAAATGATAAGAAATGTAAGCTTGCTATGATGAAAATAAGAATTGGAAAAAATAGCAATCATTATAAATTGTTACTTGGGACGTACTGTGCACCACAGGTGAGTTTTCGGATTGCCTTACAATCCTAAGTGGCAGTTACTGTTGGCATCGTCATCCCATTTTATAGAAAAGGCAATGGGGCTTAGACAAGCAAATCTATTTCTCTAGATCACACATGCAGTGGAGGAGTCAGGATTCAAACCTAGGCAGTGTGCCACCAGAGCCTGTGACTTTAGGACTACGTGGCTTCAGCTGCCAAACTGTTTTTATATTTTGTTTTATATTCAGAACATTAACAATCTTGACACAGGGGTAAGTAGCAAATTGTAAAATAAATAAATAAATAAATAGCTTTCCATGAATACTCTGAAGACTATTTACCTATATTAACTTAAAGAATTTAAAGAAAAATATTAAGATATTTCCTTTTTAATGTTAAATGACTATAGTATCTAATGACTCTCCACCTCCTTTCAATAATCCAGGTAAAATGTGCATGAATTGATGTATGGGTCTCCTAGACATCTATTCATTCATTCACTTATTCAAAAATGATTTTTAAACACATGCTACGTGGTGTGCCAATCTAATTTTTCATTCCCGATGAAAATTTATTTTCAAATATAACTTGAAAAATAGTGATATTTTGAATAAAATTAATAATCTTTTGTTTTCTAACTATGTCCAATTTTAAAGCTGTACTTTTATTACCCACATTTTACATAAATCTTAAGCATAGTAACATGATTGTTCTTCATTACCTAGTTCTGTTCATTAAGGTCATTTGAGAAATGTTTCACCATTGGGCTTCCAGGTCAGGAAAATTTAAAGGAGTGATTTCTTATTTCATTTAATATATTCGAGCCATCATGTGACTATGGGGCAGGCAGTGAATCATTGTATTAAAAGCTAAGTTTAAAATTCAGTGCCCGGGGGCCGGCCCGGTGGCGCACTGCTACAGTGCACCACTTGGGAAGTGCGGCGGTGCTCCCGCCAAGGGTTCGGATCCCACATACAGACCGGTTCCTGCTCACTGGATGAGCAAGGTGCGGGCGCGATACCGAGGGTTGCAATCCCGTTGCCGGTCCCGGTCCAGTACGGGCGCGACACTGAGGGTTGCGATCCGTTGCCGGACACAAAAAAAGACAAAAAGGGGAAAAAAATAAATAAATAAAAAAATAAAATAAAATAAAATAAAATTCAGTGCCCAAATTATTAGAAACAGCACAGAAAATTTTGTCTCAATAACATTAACAGTTTTTATGACAAGATCCACAATGTCTTACAAGATACTGGCAATTTATAAGGAAAAGCCCAAATTATTAGAAACAGCACAGAAAATTTTGTCTCAATAACATTAACAGTTTTTATGACATGATCCACAATGTCTTACAAGATACTGGCAATTTATAAGGAAAAGGGAAATAATGTTCATGCATTATAAGCATGTCATTTGGAAGAGGGAAAGCATCATAGTTTACGAAAACATGTTTTTTTCCCTTAGATATTTACTGGCCTTGATACATTAAGAATATCCACTTATCACTTCTATCTATCTAACTTCTATTTAATCTTCTATCACATCTAAATTTGAGTTCTTCATCTAGTCACCCTGATTTATGCTCATTCCTTCATTTCTTTCGGCAGTTTTTTTCTGTAGTTTCAAATATCTGCAATCTGACATGTTTTTAAATAGAAAAAAAAATACACCTATTCCTTAGCTAACTTTTATCAGAGATTGCTTTGATAAGTGTCAGTAAAATTATGAGGAAAATTTTGGAATATGAATTAAATGAGTTCTAGGTAATACACAGTCAACGATTTTTAAAATTGGACTCTACATTCTGCCCTTGCTAATAATAGAGAAAATGTTTAATAATGCTAAAATCAAACTGATTAGGTTAAGTTTATCTGCTCAGTGAGGTACATTTCTTTTGCTATAATTTAGCTTAAATCATTTTTACAGAGACTAGATTTTCTTCACAAACACAATGCCTTTTTTTTTTAAAATGATGCCTTTTGGCTTTTATTCTGAGGCAAACCCTTTTTAATTTAAACATGATCTGTTGTATTTACTTTGAATGCCAATATATTGTGTATTACCCACCAAGTGACTCCTTTTTTCTGCTGTTCAGAATTAAATAAACCAAGACGCAACACATGTCTTTAAACCACAATAGTTTATTTATAAGAAGAAAGACAGCCCATCAAACTTTCCACAGGAATTTAAAAAATCCATTGGGGATTCAAAGCCTTAAATTTCTTTCCATTCATATAATTTTGGTTTTGGCTTAACACTTAGTGCAATATTCACTTCAAAAGAATATCCCTTACATTTAAAGTAAACAATCATTGTTCTACACAGACTTTTAATTTTTCCCCTTCTGCCCTTTGCCACTTTTCTACTTTTATTCCAGGACTTTGCTAGCATTATAACCAGAACATGCCAGATATAAAGTCTTTTTTTAGTTCATATTTTGATATGAAGACTAACTCATGAAAGATCAAATCATTACATTTTGTTTCATTTCCAATTACCCTTGGCGTCTATAGTTTCTTAGCATTTTAAAACGATACTTTGATTATAGGGGATGAGATAGGACAAAATAACTGCAATTAGAATGAAATAGATTCTGGCTTTAGAAAGGAAAATGTAGTTTGAACATGATGCAAGGCAACAAGGTTTCATTTTGGGTTCAAATTCTGTGGGACTGGATAAGCCAAAACATATGATCTAGGGTAGCCTTATTCTGATCCAAAGTGGATCTCATAAAATAACTTCAAACTTCCCTTCAAGAGACATGGTTACTAAGGATCAAATGAGGGTCAACAACTAACATTCATAAATTGCAAAGTCCCATCACTTGCTCTGCTGTCTCCAGAACAGGTTTACAGATTGTGGATCTACCCATGCTTTGGTCACCAAGGCAGTCTGAAATACACAAGGACTCTCTTTTTCTGGTCAGTTGGGGTCATAAACAATTGAAAATTTACTTCAATTTCACAGTTCAGCTGGAAATTCTGAAGTCTAGCATTTTATATGGAGTAGTCATACTCAGACAACACTTAATATATGTGATACGTATAATAACAACTTTTTATCAAAACATAAGAAGTTGCCAAATAAACGAAGTGTGCTTTCATGATAAAAGTGTAAAAGTCATGAATTTGCTTCAAAAAAAACTTACTGTGAAAGGTACTGTGCTAAGCACGAGGCCACATACAGCCTTAGCTCTTAGGTAGTTCACAGCTTTTCAGCTCTTATTTTTTCCTATAGGTAATGACCTAATTCACTGGGACATATACAGGTGTTCCCGATCTTACTTAACATTCTCTTCCCATAGGCCTTTGCAGATAGAATCTTGTATGCATTAAAATATGTAATTTAAAAATACATGTCTTATTATGGCATACAAATATATACTTATCACTTAAAATATTGTCAGTTTTAGTGTCATATATATCCATGCATTCTTTTGCTATGTAGACGTCCTATCTGTACAGTACTTATTAATATTTTCCTAATGTGTTCTAATTTAACACTTGCTTATGGACTGGTCTTGCCCTCTTTCTCTCCCTTGACCTCTCTTAAGTCATGATTATAATGCAATAAAAGGGAGGTATGAAAACCCCAAATACCATTGAAATAACAGGAGTTGTACAGATAGAATTCATAGAGCACAGAAAGAAAAAGACTTCTTTGTGGCAGCTGTTAATTTCCTGCTACTTTGCTTCTTGCTGTTTGGGCCTGGAATCAACACCTTTGTGTTTCCTGGGAAATCCGATATGTTACACCCAATTTTCTATCATACGCAGTGGAACTCAGTGTTTAAGATCATGGACTCTGAAGTTGGATTCACCATTTTGTTACTTTCTAGCTAAGTGACTGTCAGCAAGAAAATTTACCTATTTGCCCTCGGGTTTTCTCACTTGGAAAATAATCTAGGAAGTACAAATTTTCACAATTAACTTCTCTGAAATCAGGTGAAGTCTTGCAATAGATGGAATGTCATAATCTAATTTGTAACACTTGTTTTTTCTTGGTGGTGCATAGCATGATGGCATGTGTAACAATCTGTATGGTTTTACATGTGATGAAGTATGATAATCATAATTTCCTTATAGGGTGTTGCTAAGGATTAATAAATTAACTCAAATAAAGCACTTAGCACAGTGGCTAGCAATAAGTGTAAATTATCATTATATGTGCTTATCATTATATGGACCCTTGCTTAAGGCTGAGTTTGTGAGAGAGGAATGTTGCATGTGTTCTTAGGAGAAACAGAGAGTCAGGCTTGGTTCTGTTATGAAATATAGTGCAGGGAGGGGGTTAATTGCCTTAGCTTCTTCAGTATACAGCAAGTTCTTCAACATGATTTGAACTGCATGGGTCTACACATATGCAGATTTTTTTCAAGAAATATATTGAAAAATTTTTGGTTAGGTATGTCATGAATGTGTGACATACCTAATTAAACAGTTAAGTAGGCTATTTAACTACTACTTAGGGAATTTTCGCTGCCCCATCCCTTGGCCCCTCCACCAGAGGTTTGAGACGCTCAGTGTGGCCAAGACTCAGGGCTGGGGGTATGGTATACATGAGTTTTCAACCTAGCCATCATGTGGTTCAAGGGTCAACTGTATTCTAAACTTCTTAAAAACAGAAATTGAGTTTTCTCTTTTTACCAATTAGAGTTTTATGAATATGGCTTGTATTTAGTAAATGTTCATGAACCATATATCCCCTTCCTTGTTTACTTAATCGCTTTTGCATTGGCAAAATAAGTATTAAAGTGTCTCACAATTAGTAGCTGAAAAATAATTACTGGCTTAAACATGTTGCTAGCCATAAGTAAGCATTATTTCTACTTAGTCATGCTTTCCTAATCCTCTTACAAATACTCGTATGCTCCTTTTAACAAACACATTTAAAATTTCCTTCCTCTAGTTTTTTTTTTTTGGAGGGGCAGGAGGGTAAGGGGATCTCAACCCTCAGCACGGTGTGGTTTGCACCACACTCAGCCAGTGAGCAAACCAGCCATCCCTATATAGGATCCGAACCCACGGCCTCGGCCTCGGCACTACTAGCGCTGCACTCTCCCAAGTGAGCCACGGGGCTGACACCTTCCTTTCACAGATTAATACCTGTGAAATTATAACCTAAAGAGGGAATAGAGTAGATTTACTCATAAATGTGCAAAAGATTTATATTAGATCCCAAGCGTAAAATCAGATCCATCTTAGTGATTTATAGGCATCTTACCTTTGTTATAAATTTTCGGTACACATATACACATATTTCTTTTTTCTCTTTCTCTTACTTTCATCAAAGTCCAGGGAATGCTGGGTAATCTCACATCTTACTTTACCACTCACACGGTACACCATTGCATCTTTGACCTCCACGTAATTCTTCCATGAAATTACTTTGGCGCAAACTTCTCCTCTGGAAAAATCAGCAATTCCTTCAATTCATTAAAAATAGCAGTAAAAATGGCCTTTCTGCCAACTCCTGCTGGACCTAACAGGTAATGAATTTCAGCAAACCAGAGTCTACAAGAAAAAAGTGGAGAGTACTTGAAACCAATCCCAAATTTAAAAGAATGAAGAAAAGTAGACTGGGGTGGGAGGGGCCATAATATGTTTGGCCATGAGGATTCAAGAGTTTTTAATTCTATGTCAGGGACTAATAAACTTTTTCAACAAAAGTCGAGTTATTAACTATTTTAGGCTTTGCTGGTCATATGGTCTCTGTTGCCACTGTTCAATTTTATTTCAGGTCAAAAGCAGTCATAGATACATAAACGAATGTAGCTGTGTTCCAATGAAACTTTATTTACAAAACTTATGGCTGGCAAAGGGCCAAACTTGACCTTTAGGTTGTAGTTTGCTGGTGCCTGTTCTACAGGAAGACATTGCCAATATTTTAATATATTTCTTAAAATATATTGACCACCGATTTTGCTCAGTTCTGTGATTTTTAAAAAATCCTAAACTATAGTCACGTGTCACATAAAGATATTTCAGTCAATGATGGACCACATATATGATGGTGGTCTCACAAGATTATAATGGAGCTGAAAAATTCATATTGCCTGCTAGCCATTGTAACATTGTAATATGATTACATTACTTTTTATAAATTTAGTGTAGC
Organism: Galeopterus variegatus; assembly: GCF_000696425.1. Classification (NCBI taxonomy): domain Eukaryota; kingdom Metazoa; phylum Chordata; class Mammalia; order Dermoptera; family Cynocephalidae; genus Galeopterus; species Galeopterus variegatus. The sequence goes on from NW_007731551.1 coordinate 111,175, forward strand.
CTAAGTGTATGGTGTTTATAAAGTGTACAGCAGAGTACACTCATTCATCACTCACTCACTAACACACCCACAGCAATTTCCAGTGCTGTAATTTCCATTCACGGTAAGTGTCCTATGTAGGTGCACCATTTTTTAATCTCTTATGCTATATCTTTACTGTACATTTTTAATGTGTAGATATGTTAAGATACACAGATACTTCCTATTGTGTTACAATTGCCTACAGTATTCAGTATAGTAACATGCTGTGCAGGTTTGTAGTCTAGGAGCAATAGGCTAACCCACACAGCCTAGGTATATAGTAGGCTACCTGCCTAGGTTTGTATAAGTACACTCTGTGATGTTTGCACAATGATTAAATTGCCTAATGATGCATTTCTCATTAAGTGATGCATGACTGTATTTTTGTTTTCCATAAGCAAGAATACAGCTTTTGTTTTCCTTTCCACTTGATTCACAGTTGAATATCTTGATTCGTCCCCATGGTCATCTATATTCCCCATGACAAACATTTTCATCTTAAGCCCACAATATCTCATGGAGGGATTAGAGTCTTTGGTAAGTCTTGAGCATATCTGATATGCTCTTGTGAAAAGTTGGACTTGACAAAGTGAGGAGAGAGAACACAGGTGTACCATGGTGATAACGTTCTTTTGTCATATGTGAGTTGGATTTCCTACCTATCTACCTTCACAGTTGCTGCCAGAAGACCAAGGAATTGTGTCCTGCAAGACATCCGGAGACCATACCTACTTTTTTCTTTTATTCTTATTATTTTAATTTATTGATATTCAATATAGATGATTTTTGTGTCCCTATGCCAATTCCTCCTTTTCCTCCCTCCCTTTCTTCTCTCCCCCCATCAACATCATATCAGTTCACTTGTCTTAACAAAATCAAGAAATTGTTGTGATTGTTGTGTCTTCTTCCCCCCCAACCCCTGTTCATTTATATATTTACTTATTTATTTTTATTAGTTCCCACATGTGGTATATCTACACACCTACCTTTTAAATTCACATCTCTGGGAAACTGTCTTATTCATTATGATTTTTGTTTTCTTTCTTTCTTTATCTTCCTTATTTTCCCTCCAATAAAATTAGATTGGCATTTCCATTCCTTTAATTCACCTCAGAATCCACAGCATCCAACATGTGGACTAGAAGAGATGGTCAAGAAATGTTTGTTGAAATAGTTAACACAGTTGTTATGTAAGGCCACTGAGATTTGCCCTTGCTTCTCACTTGTAACTAACACAAAAGAATTTCACTTTTTTCCTAGATACCTTCAACATGTTCACTACACTATTTTGTCCTTCTAATTGGAAATGTAGAGGCAAATTTCCCGGGGTATGTTTTATTACACCCCTAGAGAATGTATAAATACTTATGACTTTAATTCTTCCACAGAGTTACAAATCACTATTTTCCTCTCTGAGCTAGCTATTGGCAGTCATGCAAACTTCTTAGACAATACAATAATTCTTTTCTCTAAAAGTCAAAAATATCTATTTTTGTTCATGTAATACACAGTTAAACATTATGTATATTTTGGTTCTTTTTCTGCCTACTACTGTTTATGCATTAGATACTAGTATTGTTTCTATGATTAGATGTTTTTCAGGCATTTGTCTTAAATTAAATTTCCATATGTTTAAGGCAGTGACTTACTGACGCAGAATTTTGGCATTTGCATGTATTTTATTCCATTGCAAAATTTTATAGCATCTGTAATTATTTAATGATCAAAACAGTTACTTGATCTTGTCAATATTGCTATTTCTAACTAACATATGAAAATGGAGATGTCCTTTTTTTCTCTTTCACATATTAATTATCACATGAAATTGAAAAACAGAGTAAAAAAAGTTTTTATTCTTAAGTAATTATTGCTTGTCATCCCAACCTGAGAAGCACTGAGCTAAGTGAAGTGCTAGTTTTCCAAAGGAAAAACTCAATTTGCAGTTAGTGTTTAGGAGTTCTTCTGATAAGAAACTCACCTAGAAGTAGATAATAGTTATAATTTCTACATCTCTGGCAAGAGAGGTGAATAGTCAAGAGAGCTCTGGGTCTACCCGAGCTGGTAACCATTGGATTCTAGTTGAAGCAACCTATGAAAGAGCCTGTTAAGGCCTTATAACACTACATGGAAACTCAACACTAGAAATAATATCATATTCTATCAATCCTAAGTCACACATCTTTCCACATTTTATTTTAATTACCTTTTGAGGGACAATTGGGAGAATATGGCTGCCATTTAGTAAATTAGGAAACACCAGAGGAGGAGAAATTTGATAATAATGCAGGCTTGGCATTCAGAGTTCTGTTTTAGACATGTTAAGTTGGAATGCCTATTAGACAATGAAATGGTAATGTTCAATGGGAAGTAGAAAACACATGCCAGGAATTCAGGAGAAAGAAAGGTCTAGGTTGGAGAGAAAAACATTGAAATCTCCAAGGTATAAAAATATATAAAATTATAGGAATTGGTACATTTCCTGGAAAATGAGAATAGAGAAGAATGTACTTGAGCCCTCCAATATTGGGAAGAAATACCAATGGAGACCAAGAAAGACAGACCAATGGGAGAGAGGGGGAACTGTGAAAGACTGATGTCCTGGAAAGGAAGACAGAATTTCAAGAAAGAGAACTTAATTACCACTGCCTTCTGTCAAATCCCACTGAGAGGTTGGGTAATTGGAGGGATTCACACATTATCTTGAATCTCCAGCTCCTGGAACACTGTTATATTCACTAGCAATTTATATTAGATGAAGTACAGCATTTAAAATATGACAATTACCATTTATTAAGCATGTGCTACGTTTGGGCCACTGTTTTTTATGCAGAGTATTTTATACAACCTTATGTCTAAGTCACAAGGTTAATAAGTGGGAGAGCTGAGATTCAAATCTGGATCTCTGACTCCAAGGTCCATGCCTTTGGCCACTCTGCTATGTTGCTGATACAGGTAAAAGGAAGAAAAAGAAGATGACTATGTGCATATGGGGGTGTCCTCAGAACCAGGTAAAGGAGATGCAGTTAAACCTCAGGAAAAGGTGGACCAGGAATTGCAACTATGTCAGGATTTTTTAGCTTGCTCTTTGTTGTGTCTCTTCCCCCTGAACACATGCTTTCTTCTTTATTTCTGCAGGCTGACTTTCTATATTTTGTTACAGGGCAGAACATTTCCCTTTTCCCATCATCCAACCTATTTAAGATTGCTTAGCATCTGACGACTATAAAAAAGAGTCATGCTGTACTAACATGAAAGTTGGGGTACACTGCTATGAATTGCAAGGAGTTTCTAGAGAATAAGGAATTGTTCAATCATGGAAAGGACAGGTACTCTAAAAGTTGTGAAGTCAAACACTCAGTGTGACTGAGAGATGTCCTTTTTCTTATGTTAGTTAAAAATGCACAAAATGTGTTATGAGTAGTTGGTTCTCACTCTGGAACAAGCCAGTCTTCCTTTGGGTGCTGCTATGGTCTGAATGTTTAAGCCTCCCCCCACCGCCAAATTCATATACTGGAATCCTAACTCCCAAGGTGATGGTATTAGGAGGCCTTTGGGAATGATTAAACAATTAGGGTGAAGCCTTCATAAATGGGATTAGTGCCCTTATAAAAGAGGCCAGAAAGAGATTCCTCATCTTATCCCTTCAGCCATTTGAGGACACAGAGAGAAACTGCCATCTATGGACAGATACTGAATCTGCCAGTACCTTGATCTTCGACTTCCCAGTCTCCAGAATCATAAGAAATAAATTTCTGTTGTTTATAAGCCACTCAGTTTATGGTATTTTTGTTTTATAGCAGCCCGAACAGACTAAGACTGGTGCTATACAACATGCAGCTAACTCCTGGTCCAGGTAGCCCTGCAGTATACTCCATGACTCGGATGTGCACACATGGTCTCTTCACCATGCCTTCTAATATTTGGAGCAGTGTCTGTCAATAAATAATTTTTGATAGAAAACTAGTGCTATCTATATAGAGGAAGCTCATCTAAAGTCAGGGAAACTTCATAGTAAAATGAAACTTAAACAAAGCTCTAAAAGGTACAGAGAGTTTAGATGTACAGAGAAAGGGTATCCCAGCTAAGGTAAAGGACAGCCTCACTGGCTAAAAGGATATATAAATAAATAGTCTGGGCATAGCCAGGAAAAAAGTGAATAGATATGGTTGGGTAAATTTTAAGGAGACTTGAAAGTTGTGTGGAACTTAGTTTGTAATAAATTGTGTAGAACTGAGACAGGGACTGCATAGCTATTCAATAAATTTATTTCTTTCTTCTCCTGGGAGCACAACTACATTACCAAACTCCTTTGCAGATATCTCGGCCACTTGACTGATTCTGACCAAAAGGATGGGAAGTCTGATTCATAAAAGCCTCCTGTGTGATCCTTCACTTTCTGTTTTTTCTGTTTACTGATTTGATTTTGATGTCCGAGTTGAAGATGACAGAACCTCTGTCTGTGTTCCTGAATGACTGCATAAAACAGAGGTGCTTCCCTACTTTCAGTTAGAATTTGAATGAGTGAGAAATAAATTTCTAATGGGATTAGTTACTGAAGTGGCCATTATAGGAGCCATCTAATATTTTTGTAAGAGAACCTAATGATCCAGCTAAGGTGTTCAACATTTGTCTCATAAAAGTGGCAAGGCTTTGAGTAGAAAACCAGTAGTATGAAATATGTATTTTAATAAGACTAGTCCAACAGAAGAGAGCAGGACAGCCAGAAGTAGAAAGAGATGGTAGCCTAAGTTACTAGATAGAAGATGTTCATTCCAAAAGCCCATACAGAGGAGAGCCAAGGGCATCAAGCCACACAAGGACAAAAGAAGAGATAGTTCCACGTAATGGATACTAAAGTGACCAAAAATTTCAGTGATACCAAGGAGCTAAATCTTAAGAAAAAGGACAGTGAATTTGATGGCATCGAGACCAGTGATGGTCTTTGAAATGCTAGTGTCCATGGAATAATAAAGGCAGAAAATGGATTACAATGGGTTTGGAAGAAATGCATAGTATCAGTTTGGAAAAAGTTGAATAGGTGAGGTCTCTATTAATTATGAAATACAGATTTTGTTTGGTAAGATTTTGAATCAATTAACATCTAAACAGCCACTGCATGGTTTCAACAGGCTCCAACAGGGTTGGACGGTATAAAGCCTTCTCCTTTAGTGCCGATCCTGTCTTCCTCCATGAAAACTCCTTTCCCCACTGAGATGACCTCAGAATTCTTCTCAACACAGTGATCCAGGTAACGAGTCTCAATTCATTAGAGTTGACAATTGAACTGACACTTTTTTTTGCTGTGTGTGCTTTCAGTAATTCCAGAAGTTTTGCCATTTTGCACACTAGGAAAGGGAGACTGAGTAGTAAAAATACTACTTAACTATAGATGACTGTGTTATGTTAGAAGTTTCTCAGACTCGTGGCAGTGAAAATATATTATAATTCTGCACTCATTTCTTGCCTGACTATCAGGCCATTTTCTTACATCAATTTTCTCCTCAATTGATATCATTATTATGCCATTATCTTTCAATATTATGCTTTAGGGTCACTCAGCTCTTTATGATTGTCATCACTATTATTTAATGATAACATTTACATAGAATCTTTGCCTCAAAGCATCCTTAAGCATGCTGTACTTCATGTAGTTCAGTAGATTAAAGTAAAACTATTTGTACTCTTCTGTCAGATTCTTTTCTTTTTCTTTCTTTTTTGCCTCTCAGGATTTTCTCTGTCTGGGACTCAGCTTGAGCTTTAGGCTCTGTGCCAGCTAGAAACTGGACTGCTTTCTGTGAGTGGAGCCACATCCCTCTTAAGTTAGAGTAGCATTACAGTGGCTTTCTGTTTCCCATTAGGCATTTAAGAAGAAGCACTCAAATGTGATCAGGGGTTTGTAATATAAGTTCTGTATAACATTGGTAGTCTCAGGACTAATAATAGCAAGATGCAAAGCAAATTAATGGTATTTTTTCCCAGAGGTACAGAACCGCATGAAATTTTGACTAATAATAGCAAGATGCAAAGCAAATTAATGGTATTTTTTCCCAGAGGTACAGAACCGCACGAAATTTTGACAAGGTGACTACCTTGATCTTTATTTAAAAGCATATATGCCATGTGAGAAGGACACGGGCTGTCATTATTATCACCTATTAAAATTATAGTAACAATCATTTTTCACAAATTAACTACTTGGTTAGTTGGTGGGAAATAGGTGAGAGGATAAGATAGAAAACCAGGAAATTTATCCAGCAAGAAGCATGATGATCAGGATGTTATTAGGGTTCAATATATGAATGTACTTATTGCTTGAATTTCTGTTGAGCTTAGACATCAGAAAATTCTTGAATGGGTTGGGATGACATGATGATATTTAAACAGACAGAATATAACCTCTATTTTGTTTATAGTTGGCTATTCTTAGTTAAATTATAATGGCATGGGGAATTGATAATAATGGCTAACATTTATGGAGTCTTTATGATGTGTCAGGCACTGTTCTAAATGTATTTTATATATTATCTTATGGACTCTTTTTGGCAAAAGAGTCAATTTATCTTAGAGAGATTATTAAACTATGTTAAAAGAAAATGTTTTAAAAGAATTATTTGTGCTTAATAATATGCATTGAATTTTAAGACTATTGGCTCTCACTTAAACATAACCTAAATTATCCTAAATTACTTGCACTAGCTCATTGAGATCACTGGGCTTTTGTGACTCCACTCTATCTGTCATTATTCTTTGTCAGCTAGGCTCATTTTCCTTGTGTGTGGGGGTGTTTCTCATACTAAATAGGAATTAGGGAATAACAATTGTTTAAAGAAAAAATTATCTTGATTAAATATGTTATTAATTTCATCAGCAAGAGAAATCTTACATGAAATTAAGACATATTCCTGGTTATTGATTCATATAGATTTTTATTATTTGAAAAATAAACATTAAAATTAAACATTAAAATTACATTGACTCTGATACTTTTTAGATGTCTTTATAAAAATAATAGGTATACATATTTTGTTAAATGAATTTTTGGAGCTGGTGCTTTTGTCTTATGTGAAGAAAAGCAAAAAAGTCTGGATTTTCAATATACTATATATTCTTTGTCTTTCTTAATATTATCATTATGAAGAATTTCAACTCATTTTTTGGTGCTGCATTTTATGTAGATTTTTCTCCTGGAATTAGTAGAAATTAAACTTTTGTGGCATTTTTATGTGCATAGGAATCTTTTTTTTTCCCCTGTTTCACATAGCTATATAAACTTGCTTATTTTTAACTAAGACTTTTAAAAAAAATATTGGTTCCTAGAAGAGTTGGACTTTAAAATAATGTTGAAATGACATATTAACCTTAAGAGATGAACACTTTGCTTTAAATACATATAAAATTCTTTTTTTTTTTTTTTTTTTTTTTTT
>NW_007731551.1:118629-156541 GCF_000696425.1 Galeopterus variegatus
GGGACCGGCAACGGGATCGCAACCCTCGGTGCTGCTTCCCGTGCCTCGCTCAGCCAGTGAGTGGGAACCGGTCCGTATGTGGGATCCGAACCCTCGGGCGGGAGTGCCGCTGTGCTTCCCAAGCGGCGCACTATCCAGTGCGCCACCGGGCCGGCCCTACATATAAAATTCTTAATGGGAGGTACAGATGAATGCAGTGCTGCATTTCCAGTTTCTAGGTACTGTTTGAGGGGACAGGGAAGGTCAATTCCTATCTCCACTACCACTACCCCAGTCCAAGCCAAAGGAGAGCTTTTCTTCTGGGAAATTGTAACTTTTCATTGTAAGTTGGTATATATAAGTGTGAATTCATGTACTGCCCCTGGGGAGTCAGGTCTTCCAAAGATATTTTACATTATCCTAAAACTGTGTTGGGCTCCCTCCTTATGTGGGTCAAATGTAGCAAAGATGATTTGGGTAGCAGCTTTCTAATTACATTACAGTGCCTTAGAGAACTGGATGTCATAGACCAGTGCTTCTCAAACTTTTGTCTATAAGGATCACAGGGGCAATTTGTTTTAAGACACACATTCTGATTCAGTAAGCCTGGGGTGGCATCTGAGATTCTACATTTCTAGCAAGCTTCTTTGCAATGTCAATGCCACTGCTCCATTTTTTGCACTTTGAATAATGAGGTCATAGAAAATGATAAGCAAACAGGAGGAAATGCTTTAAGGTAACTCTTGCTTTATCATGGCCATCTTCCCTGATTCTATACTTTCCATTTCTTCTGGACTTTTGGTTCCTGGTCAGCATCCTGGTGCCCCTACTCAGAGCCCTACACATGCTCTCAGAAAAAAAAAAAACAAAAACAAAACACAAGTCCCCACTCGTCATCTAGTTCATGATCTTGCTTCCATCTCAGTCTGAGCATGCTTTCCTCTGGGAAAACATTTATTCCCTTCACTCTGGGGCTAGATTACCATAGCACATCAATGTCACTGTTAATAACAATTATTTCACCTGTATATACTTGGGCAATGTCTGCTTCTCCTTTTAGATAGTAAGGCCCATGGTATGGTAAGGTCTGTTGGAATGAGCAGGACTGAAGCTATGGTGGGACCTAAAACTGCATGGGTTTTAGCAAAAAAAGTGGGGGACAGTTTTCTTGCATACATTTCTCTGAGTGATATTATGAGCCTTCATTATGGGGCATGATGACATTATTTATATAAATGTAAAGTTGTTTTCCAGTCAGCCTGGAGTTGCAAACTTGCCATGAGACATGTACTATCCAGACCCTGAGAAACCAAGGGAGATATCAATAAAGGTATGCTGATTCCACCCCAAAGCAGTACCCTAAGATAACATCAATGATGAGAACAGAAGCCAAATGTAGCCCTGGACAAAATTTACATCTGGCTCCTTAAACATCGTCTGCCCTCCTGATTTTCACTTCTCACATTCCGTTCCCTCAATCCCCTCTTTAAAAACCCCTCAGTAGGGCCGGCCCGGTGGCGCACTGCTACAGTGCGCCACTTGGGAGCGCGGCGGCACTCCTGCCGAGGGTTCGGATCCCACATACAGACTGGCCGCTCACTGGCTGAGCGAGGTGCGGGCGCGACACCGAGGGTTGCGATCCCGTTGCCGTCCCGGTCTGGTACGGGCGCGACACTGAGGGTTGCGATCCGTTGCCGGTCACGAAAAAAGACAAAAAAAAAAAAAGAAAGAAAAAGAAAAACCCCTCAGTAAATCTGAGTCTTCGAGATGGTTTTAGTCTGGCCACTTTCCTTCAGGTTTATCACAAAGATGGGTTATCCTGACATCTCTCATTAGGTCACCAGTATTCCTGAATAAGTGCTAACTTCCTATTCCACCAATATTTCATTTTTGAGTCATTTGTTTTTGTTTGGAGCAGGATCACAAAGATGGGTTATCCTGACATCTCTCATTAGGTCACCAGTATTCCTGAATAAGTGCTGACTTCCTATTCCACCAATATTTCATTTTTGAGTCATTTGTTTTTGTTTGGAGCAGACAGCCAGACTTGGGTTTGGTAACAAAGTTTTGATGAACCTCAGCCAGGATCTGAATGCCCTGAGGTAACAGATTTTGGGGAGCCAAGCAAGCGTTTTTGTATAGGGCAGGCAACTGGACTTGGGTTCAGAAACAGGTCCATGACACAAAATCTTATATCTATTTTCAGAAATGTCTTTATTTTAGGTTCTAGCAAGCAAAGTCCCTGCCCTGACTATAACCTCAGAAGACTCTGCCTTTGGAGTGCCTTCTTTGAAATTTATGAAATCTCCCTTCAATACCTGGCACCTGTCCAGACTCAAGGTACTCCTGGCCACCAGGTGAGAAAAGACAAGTCACCAGAGAAGCTGCAAAAATGGAAGTCCCTCAAGGTTCATTATTTGTGTGGCACTTTCAATTTTGGCCACAATAGAGCCCAGCCTCACATTTTTCTGAAGTTTTCAGCATTTTCTGAACTGTTTCTCTGTTGCACTGATACCACAATGTGTGCTCCATATGTGAAAGCAAAGTTAAATCAAAAGCTGCTTTTTCCTTCCAGAAGTTTGTACTTACTATACTGAGCTATATAATTCAATAGGTAAAACTACATAAGTAATACAATCTGACATGTTGAATCATAATTGGGTGCAAAACAAATACATAACTCTGGAAAATAATGGTTAAAAGAACATCATTCTTAATGAACAAGTTATGCTACTAATATTATTTTGCAAACCTTTTCACTATTAATCTAACTTTAGCCAATGTGCTTTCTTTTCCTCTTCCAGCCTAACAGGACTGAGGACCAAAAGAAGACTGTTATGGTTTGGATCACCTTTACAAACAAGGAGATTGCTCAAAGACAAGGCATTTTCATTGGAAGTCTCAATGAAATATCACTGAAAATATATTAGCATAGCAATAGGCCCACATAAATTCTAGGAGCCATCTGTGCCATTCACTCACTGAACAGCCTTAGACGGGCAAGACAATCCAATCTGCTGGGCCTCGATTTCTTCCTTTGTAAATTGAGATTGGTGGTCCCACTTCTGGGTATATATCCAAAAGGATGGAAATCATCATGTTGAAGGGATGCATGCACTCTCATGTTCATCGCAGCTCTATTTACAATACACAAGAGTTGGAACAAACCTAAATGTCTATTGATGGATGACTGGATAAGGAAAATGTGATATACATACACAATGGAATACTACTTGGCCATAAAATATAATGAAATTCTGCTATTTGCAGTGATATGTATGAGCTTGGAGAAAATTGTGTTAAGTGAAATAAGCTAGACACAGAAGGAAAAATACTGCATGTCCTCAAACATAAATGGGAGCTAAGAGAGAAAGAAGGAAGGAAAGAAAGACCACAGTGGTGTGTTGAACTTGCCGAGGGAGAGAACAGATCTAGAGTAGCTGGGGTGGGTTGGGGGAGGGAGAGGGACATTGGGGAGACGTTGGATGGGGGACATGGGGAAAAAATTGCAATTCGAGGTGGCGGACATGCTGATAGCATTGATTCTCAGCTCTTGCCCCATGAATATGTATAATCAATAAACATATTATGAAAAATAAATTGAGGTTGGACTAAAGTATTGGAGGGCTCCTTTCTGCTCCAAAGTCTCTATGAGAACAAGTCTCTTTTGCTCTTCTCACCTGGTGCGGGCTCAGTCTCAAGACTGCAGTCCCAGTAAAAAATGGAGCCAGGGTTGGGTGGCCAATAAATGAAGCAGTTCTGTGGGGCCTCATCTCCCCACAAGTTATCTTTATTTTGGAGGACACTGTATTAGGACTTCAAATGAACTTACTTAGATTTAGATGCTGCTCTAAAAGTTTGAAGATTAAATCATTTGATATTTCTAGTTTGGTATTCATGACGTTTTGTCCCTAGGTACTGTTTCATCTCTTCAGTATATACCTAGGAGTAGAATTGTTGAATCATATGGTAACTCCATGTTTAACTTTTTGAGGAACTGACAAACTGTTTTCTACAGTGGTTGAACCATTTTACATTCCACCAGCAATAAATAAGGTTTATAATTTCTCCATATCCTTGCTACCACTTGTTACTTTCTGATTTTTGTTTTGTGTTGTTTATTATAGCCATCCTAGTGGATAGTTATCATGGTTTTGATTTGAATTTTCCTAATGACTAATGATGTTGAGCATCTTTTCATGTACTTATTATCCATTTGTATAACTTCTTGGGAGAAATGTCTATTTAAATCTTTTGCCCTTTCTTTGTTCTATTTGGCTTTTTATTGGTTAATTGTAATAACTGTCTCCTTATTGTTGAATTGCAAATGTTTTATCCCATTCTGTGGATAATTTTTAATTTTTACGAAGTCCCAATTATCTACTTTTTCTTTTGTTGCTTGTGCTTTTGGTTTCATATTTAAGGAAACACTGCCTATTTCTAGATCATGAAGAATTACACCTCTGTTTTCTTCTCAGAGTTTTATGGTCTTAGGTCTTTCACTCATGTTGAGCTAATTTTTGTAGGTGGTGTAAAGCAGTGGTGAAAATCCATTATTTTCACATGGGTATTGAATTGTCCCAGAAAAGACTTTGTTAAAACGATTATTCTTTCCTGCATTGAATTGTCTTGGCACCTTTGCCAAAAGTCAAATGGCCATCGATGTATGGATTTATTCTTGGACCCTCAGTTCTGTTCCATTGATATGTATGTCTGTCCTTATGTCAATATCACATTGCCTTGATGACTAAAGCTTTATAGTTAGACTGTGTAAATGGCTAAAAAGTATTTAACACTCAACTTAGATAAAACATTTCTTGAGCACTATTCTGTGCACTTCATGTATGTACATATTTTATTCTCGTCAGAAGGTAGGTACTACAATTTTTCCCTGTGATGATTAATTTTTGGATTCAAGTTGACTAGATTAAGGAATACATAGAAACCAGGTAAAGCATTATTTTGGGGTATGTCTATGAGGGTGTCCCCAGAAGATATTAACATGTAAGCCTGAGTGGACCATGTGGGAAAGACCTGCCCACAGTATGGGCAGGCACCGTCCAATTCACTGGAGGCCCAGAGAGAACAAAAACAGAGGAAAAGTCGAACCTAGCACTCTATCTCCTGGAGCTGGGATACATTCTTCTCTCCTGCCGATAGACATCTAAAACTGAAACTCCCCAACCTTTGGGTTCCAGGACTTACACCAGCAGCATCCCTGGCTCTTAGGCCTTTGGCCTTGAACTGAGAATCACACCAAAGTCTTCACTGTTTCTGAGGCTTCTGGACTCAGACTGAGCCACACTACCAGTGTCCAGTTTGTAGATGGCCTATTGTAGGAGTACTCATCCTTCAAAATAGTGTAAACCAATTCTCCTAATAAATCCCCTGCCATATATTTATATATATGTCCTATTGGTTCTGTCTCTCTGGATCATCCTAACTGATGTAGATTTTAGTACCAGAAGTGGGATGGTACTAGAGAAACAGAACCTTAAAGATGAATTTCTTTAATTGGTTTTAGGGACTTAGGCCTAAAAATGCTAACAGCTTGACTTCTAATAATACAGAGAGTACTGATAGTCCATGAAATGAACTGTTTGTAGAGATATGCAAAATAAATCTATAATTGGTTTTAGGGACTTAGGCCTAAAAATGCTAACAGCTTGACTTCTAATAATACAGAGAGCACTGATAGTCCATGAAATGAACTGTTTGTACAGATATGCAAAATAAATCTACTTGATACTCTTAATTTTTGTAAGAGGCAAGGGATTTAGTGACTCTATACATTGTACCTTTGGCTACTTATGGAACTCCAAGGAATATAATGCCATTGGTTGTTTGCTCCTAGCATTGCTGGACAAAGTGATGAAAGACAAGGAAGAGCTCAGGGATTTGAATTCTCAGCTCAAGCACCACATAGATGATCTAAAAGTTTCTAAGAGTTCTCTTAGTCAGATTCTTCTCTCCAATACCCACAGGGCTGAAATTGCTGAAAATCAAACTCAAGCCCTCATCATACAATTGGCTGAAGTACAACAACAGCTGAGTTCTCAGTCTCACAAGGTATTTACTGTTAAAGAGAGGTCACAGTGTGGGAAAGTATATGATCCTGCAAGTTGGGATGGGGATATGTTGGAAGACACTGGTAAGGCTGGAGTTATGGAACCTCTAAATACTGACGAGTATCATTTACCAGAAATGAACTCCCCAACCCCATCCCAGAGGCAGCAGTTTCCCACCTCTGTCTGAGGGAATTATCTCTGCATCACCTAAGGAAACAGTAATGGCTTCCCCTGTGGCAGTTACTAAACAAGATGATGCTGATTCTCCTCCAGACACATCCCCATCACCTTTTTATCCTAGACCCATAACTAGACTCAAGGCCTGCAAGACCCCTAAGGATGAGGTACAAAGTGTGGCCCGTGAGGAGGCACATTATACTTTAACAGAACTACTTGAGTTTTCTAATTCATACAAGCAGAAATCTGAAGGACATGTATAGGAATGGATATTAAGAGTGTGGGATAATGGTGGAAGGAGTATAAAATTGGGTCAGGCCTTTCCCAAAACAACTGACTGTCCTGAGGATTATCAAACACACATTGAGGAGAGGAAAACATCCTCTAAGCAAAATCAGTTCTATATGTGCAGTTTTTTACATTTTTAAAAAATAAATTTTAGAACACCTTAAATTATCAGAAAAATTATAAAGATACTACAGAATTCCTGTACACTTTCTTCTTGCTGGAATAAATGATAAACTTACAATAATTCTAGTCCTGTTCCTCTTGGTAAAGTTTGTTTTCCTCTTCCAAGACTTTCTACTTGTCTTTGGTTTCTTTAGTTAGAATATGATGTGTCTAGGTATAGATTTTTATAGTATTTGTCCTCCTTGGTGTTCCTGAGTTTCTTAGATCTGTAGTTTGGCATGTGTCATTGATTTTGGAAAATTCTTGACCATTATTTCTTTAAATATTTTTTCTGTTTTATTCTCTCTTTCTTCCTCTTCTGGTATTCAAATCACACACACACACACACACACACACACACACACACACACACACACACTCACACAACATTTTAAAATTGTCCCACAATTCTTGGATATTCTTTTCTGGTTTCTTCTTCTTGTTTGTTTGTTTGTTGGGTTTTTTATTTTTGCATTTCAGTTTGGGAAATTCCTACTTATCTATCTTCCAGCTCATCGATTCTTTTCTTTGCCATGTGTGGTTTACTAATGAGTCCATAAAAGACATCCTTCAATTTTTTTTTCCAGAGTCATTGAGGTATAATTGACATTGTATGTATTTAATGTGTACAGTGTGATATTTTGATATACATACACATGAAATTATTACCACAATCAAGCTAATGAATATATCCATCACCTCACATAGTTACCCTTTTGGGGGGGGAACATTGAAGAACTACTCTCTTAGCAAATTTCAATTATATAATACAGTATTATTAACTGTACTCACCATGCTGTACATTAGATCACTTGAACTTATTCATGGTGCATAACTGAAACTTTGTACCCTCTGACCAACATCTCCTATTTCCTCCACTCCTCAGCCCTTGGCAACAACCATCCTATTTTCCGCTTCTATGAGCTTGACTTTTCTAGATTCCACAAGCAAGTGAGATCGGCAGTATTTTTCTTTTTGTGTCTGGCTTATTTCACTGAGCAAAATGTCCTCTAGGTTGATCCATGTTATTGCAAATGACAGGTTTCTCTTCTTTTTTAAGAATGAATAAGATTCCATTGCATATATGCACCAGATTTTTAAAAATACATTTGTCCATTAATAAACACTTATGTTGATTCCATATCTTGGCTATTGTGAATAATGCTGCAATAAACATGAGTACAGATATCTCTTTGAGATACTAATTTCACTTTTTGAATATATACCCAGTAGTGTAATTGCTGCATCATATGGTAATGCAATTTTTAATGTTTTTTTAGGATACTCCATACTGTTTTCCACAATGCCTATATCAATTTACAGTTCCACCAAGAGTGTCCTAGCATTCCCTTTATTCCATATCTTTGCCAACACTTGTTATTTTTGTCTTTTTGATAGTAGCCATTCTAACAGGTGTGAGATGATATCTCATTGTAGGGGATATCTCATTTACATTTCTCTGATGGTTTGTGATATTAAGCATTATTATCATATATCTGTTAGTCATTTTCATGTCTTCTTTTAAGAAATGTCTATTCAGTTTCTTTGCCCATTTTTAAATTGGGTTATTTGCTTTTCTACTATTGAGTTGAGTTTCATATACAGTCATGCGTTGCTTAACAACAGGGATACATTCTTAAAAAATGCATCGTTAGGTGATTTCCTGGTTCTGTAAACATCACAGTTTGTACTGACACAAACCTAGGTGGTATAGCCCACCACATATGTAGGCTATACCATACAGCCATTATCTTATAGGACTGCCATTGTACATGCAGTCCATCATTGATTGAAATGTTATGTGGAGCATGACTGTATGTTTTCAATATTAACCCCTAATCAGACATATTTTTTGCAAATATTTTCTCTCATCCTGTAGGTTGTCTCTGCATTCTGTTGATTGTTTCCTTTTCTGTGCAAAAGCCATTTGTCTATTTTTGCTTTTGTTGCCTGTGCTCTGGGATTATATCCAAAAAAATTATAGCCCAGATCAGTGTCAAGATTTTTTCCTGTGTTTACTTTCAGCAGTTTTACAGTTTCAGTTCTTGCATTTAAGTTTTTAAATTTTTGGAGTTGATTTTTGTATAGCCATGCATCACTTAATGATGGGAATACATTCTGAGAAATGCGTTGTTAAGTGATTTTGTCATTATGTGAACATCATAGAGTGTACTTCCACAAACCTAGATGGTATAGCCTGCTACATACCTAGGCTATATGGTATGTAGTAGGGCACTAGGTTATTGCTCCTATTGCTCCTAGGGTACAAACTTGTACAGCATGTTACTGTACAGAACACTGAAGGTAATTGTAACATGACAGTAAATATTTGTGTATCTAAACATATCTACACATAGAAAAGGTGCAGGAAAGATACAGTATTATAATTATATAGAACCACCATTGTATATGTGGCTTGTTGTCAACTAAAATGTCATTATGTTTTGCATAACTATAAATGGTGTATGATAAGGTTCTATTATCATTTGTCTGCAGTGTATAGATCTTTTGCCACCTTTGATGCATTTATTTTGAAGGGTTCTTTTTTATTCATGCTATTATAAACAGGATTTTTTTTCTTTCTTTCTTAGGTAGTTTTACTAGTGTATAGAAATTTAACTAATTTTTGCATGTTGATTTTCTATCCTGAAGTTTTACTAAATTCATCTTTTAGTTATAACATTTTTTCGTGTAATCTTTACAGTTTTCTGCATATAAGACTGTGCTATCTGAAAACAGAAATTTTTACTTCTTTCTTTCAGGTTTAAATGCCTTTTATTCATTTTTCTTGACTAATAGCTCTGGCTAAGACTTCAGTAATACATTGAATAGAAGTGGCAAGAGTGGGCATCTGTGTCTTATTTCTGATCTTAGAGGAAATGCTTTCAGCTTTTCGCTATTGAACATAATGTTAGCTCTTGGTTTTACCTATATGTCCTTGAATATGTTTATGTACATTTCTTCTATACCTATTTTGTTGGGAATTTTTATTATAAAGCCATTTTGAATTTTGTCCAATGCTTTTTCTGCATTTATAGAAATGAATATGTTTATGTACATTTCTTCTATACCTATTTTGTTGGGAATTTTTATTATAAAGCCATATTGAATTTTGTCCAATGCTTTTTCTGCATTTATAGAAACGATCATATTTTTATCCTTTATTATATTAATGTGTTGTAACAAATTTATTGATTTCTATGTGTTGAACCATCCTTGCATCCCAGTGATAAATACCATTTGATCATGATGTATGAATTTTAAAATGTCTTCTTATATTTGTTTGCTAGTATTTTATTGAGAACTTTTGCCTCTGTCTTTATCAGGGATTTTCTTTATTGATGTGTTTAAATTGTGTATTTCTTCATTGTGTGTCTTGATAAGTTTTATATTTCTAGGAGTTTATCAGTTTCTTCTAGGTTATCCAATTTGTTGGTGTGCAATTATTCATAGTAGTCCTTTATGATTCTTTGTATTTCTTTGATATCAGTTGCAATGTCTCCTCTTTCATTTCTGATTTTCCTTGAGTCTTTTCTCTTTTTATTAGTCTAAATGTTTGTTGATTTTGTTTACCTTTTCTGAAAACCAACTCTTAATTTCATTTATTTCTGCTCTAATCTTTATCACTTCCTTCCTTCTGCTAACTTTGGGGTTAATTTGTTTTTTTCTAGTTTCTTGAGGTATAAAGTTAGGTTGTTTGAGTTTTTTATTTTTTAATGTAGGAATTTATTACTGTAAACTCCCTTTTTGGAACTGCTTTTGCTACATCCCTTAAGTTCTGGTATGTTGTGTTTCCATTTTTGTGTCAGGATATATTTTGGCTACAGTTTTGATTCTTTCTTGAACTCACTGGTTATTCAGTAGTGTGTTGTTTAACACATATTTGTGAATTTTCCAATTTTCCTACTGTTACTGATTTTTAGTTTCATACCATTATGGTCAGAAAAGATACTTGATGTAATTTTAATCTTCTTAAATTTGTTAAGACTTATTTTTTGGGCCAAATGTTTCATCTATCCTGGGAAATGTTTCAGGTGCACTTGAGAAGAATGTGTATTATGCTGTTGTTTGGTGGAATGTTCTTTATAAGTTTGTTAGGTCCATTTGGTCTATAGGGTTGTATAAGTCTGCTATTTATTGATTTTCTGTCTGGATGATCTATCCATTGTGGAAAGCATGGTATTGAAGTTCCATACAATTATTGTATTGTTGTCTATTTCTCCCTTCTGTTCTGTTAACATATGATTTATATATTAAGTTGTTTTGATGTTGGATGTATATATATTTATAATTGTTACATACTCTTGATAAATTGACCCCTTTATTATTATATAATGAGCCTCTTTGTGTTTTGTGAGTTTTTAACTTAAAGTCTATTTTGTCTGATGTAAGTATAGCCATGCTTGCTCTCTTTTGGTTACCATTTCCATGGAATATCTTTTTCCATTCCACCATTTTTAGCTTATGTGTGTCCTTAAAGTTAAAATGAGTCTCTTGTAGGTAGCATACAGTTGGATTTTGCTTTTTTGTCAATTCAGTCACTATATGTCTTTTGATTGAAGGATTTAATCCGTTTACATTTAAAGTAATTATTGATGGGTAAAGACTTACTATTGCCATTTTGTCAATATTTTCTGACGGTTTTGTAGCTCTTTTTTCCTTTCTTCCTCTCTTACTGATTTCCTTTGTGATTTGATGATTTTTTGTAGCAGTATACTTTCATTCCTTTCTGTTTATCTTTTATATATATTATACAGGATTTTCCTTGTAAATACCATGAGGCTTACATAAAATATCTTATAATTATTGAAGTCTAATTTAAACTGATAACAACTTCAACTATATACAAAAACTAAATTTTCATAATGCCTTCATCCACATTTTGTTATTGATGTCACAATTTACATCTTTTTATTGTGTATTAATTAACAAATTATTGTTGCTATTTTGTTATTTTTAATACTTTTGTCTTTTAAGTTTTATACTAGAGTTAAAGTGATTAATATACCACCATTACAGTATTAACGTACCTGACTATGACTACAGTTTTGCCTTTACAGTGAGTTTTATACTTTAATATGTTTTCATGTCGTTAGTTAGTATCCTTTTATTCCAACCTGAAGAAGTCCCTTCAACATATCTTGTAAGGCAGATAAAGTGGTAATAAACTCCCACAGCTTTTGTTTGTCTGGGAAAGTCTTTATCTCTTTATTTCTGAAGGACAGCTTTGCCATTGTACCATATTCGTGTTGGCAGGTTTTTTTTTTTTTTTTTTAAATTTCAGCACTTTGAATATATTGCCCCACTCTCTCTCATTCTGCAAGGTTTCTGCTGAGAAATCTTCTTATATTCTTATTAGGGTTCTACTGAATGTGACCAGTTGCTTTTTGGTTGCTGTTTTCATAATTCTGTCTTAGAATTGAGAATTTTGAGAATTTGATTATAATGTATTTCACTGAAAATCTCTATATTTTTAATCTATGTGGAATTCTTTAGATTTCATGGATCTGAGTGATCATCTCCCTTTCCACATTTGGGGAGTTTTCTGTCATTATTTCTTTAAATAAGCTTTCTTCTCCTTTTTATTTCTCTTTTCCTTCTTAGAGTGTCATAATGTATATATGGTTTATTTGGTGGTGCCCCATAAGAACTGTAGGTTTTCTTCAGTCTTTTTCATTTTTTTCTTCTTCTTCTTACTCTGTCTGGGTAATTTCAAATGACCTATTTTTAGGCTTGCTGATTCTTTCTGCTTCATTGAGTCTGCTGTTAAAACTCTCTATGGGAATTTTCAATTCAGTCATTGTATTCTTTAGCTCCAGAATTTCTGATTTTTTAAAAATGTTTTCTATCTTTTTGTTGATCTTCTAAATTTGTTCACGTACTGTTTTCCTGATTTTATTTAGTTGACTGTGTATTCTCTTGTAGCCCATTGAATCTTTTAAAGATGATTATTTTAGAATCTTTATCTTGCAGTTTGTAGATCTCTATTTCTTCAGGGTCCTTTACTTGTGCTTTACCTTGATCCTTTAGTGGTGTCATTTTCCCCTAAATGTTCATGGTTTGTGTGGCCTTGCATTGGTGTCGGTGCATTTGAATAAGTAGGTACTTCTTCCAGTCTTTAAAGACTGGCTTCTGCAGTGAAAGCCCTTCATCCTTTATCTCTTCCTGAGATTCTGGGTCAAAGAGCTGTTGGGGTCTGCATTCATATTTTCTTCTGGAGTCCTCAGGTGGGCTTGCCTGGTGCTTGGATAAGTGTGCCAGAGAGTCTGGCTCCTGGATCCAGCCTGGTGCCTGGATCTTTGGGGGTGGTCCTATAGCCTGCATTCACTTAGGGTGGGTGTGGGCTGGACTGGGTGTGGCCCACTAGTGTAAACCTGATGCCAGAATATTCTGCAGACTTGTTGATTGGGTAGGAGGGGGCAAGCATGGATGTGGATGGGCCTGAAGCCTGGGTTCACATGTGCTAGCCTGGAATTGGAGTCCACTGGGGCAATCCTGGAGCCTGACTCCACAGGGATAGACCTGGGTCCTGGGTCTCTGGGGACTGGTCTGGAACCTGGGGCCATGGGGGCTATACTTGCACTGAGGTGGGCCTGGAGCCTACATCCACAGGGGCTAACCTAGGGTCACAAGGTCGGCATGGAGGTTGGGTCTGTGGGAGGCCATCCTGGTGCTGGGTAGGGCCTGGTGCCTGGGTATCTTGGGGCTGAGATGGTGCCTGGGACTGAAATCTGAGTCTGTTGGGACTGGCTTGACACCAATTGTACCTGGAACCTATGTCTGTGGAGGAGACCCTGGGTTCTGGGTCCATGGGTACTTGCCTTGAGCCTGGATCTTCAGGGCCCGTCCTAGCACTGAGATGGGCCTAGAGCTTGGATCTGCTGTTGAGTCTGTGGGGGCAGCATGGATCCTGGGAATGTGGTGGTGGTTCTGGAGTCTGGGTCTGTGCAGGTCTGACATTGAGATAGGAGAGAAGCCTGAGGTAGGGGTCAGCCTAGCACTGAAGTGGGATGGAAACTTGAGTCCATGGGGACTTGCCTGGAACCTGAAGTCTCAGGGTCCAGCCTAGTGCTGGGACAGGCCTGGAGACTGAGACTACAGGGGTTGTCCTGGTGCTGGTGCTGGCCTTGATCCTGTGTCTACAGGGGTCAACCTTGTGCTGATGTGATCCTGAAGCCTGGGTCTGCAGGAGCAGGTCTGGTTCTGGGATGTTCCCAGAACTTGGGTCTATGGCTGGTGGCCAGGATCCTGAGTCCATTGAAGGTGGTCTGGGTCCTAGGTTTCTGAGTGCTATCTGTCCCGGGGGCCATCTTGTATTCTGGGCTGGCCTGGTGCTGGGGCAGACCTGGGTCTGTGGGGGTGGCCTGTAGCTTGGGTTGTGGGAGCTGGACTGGTGCTGGGGTTCAATGGGGTAAGGCTGGTACTGGAGTAGCCCTCCATAGGGAAGCAGGGTCTTCATTTCCCTCTTCTTCACCTGAGTCAAGGGCATATCTCTCTACACTGTGCTGCCTGGGCTAGGGGAAAGGGTAATGAGGGTAACATAAAACTGTCCTTCCTACCCTTTTCAGTGTACCTTTGTCTTATCTCTGGGCTCCATGTAGGTGCTATAATCTCTCACCTGGATTCCTTAGCTCTTCTGAAGGTATTTTTGTGTGCAGATGTTCAAATTGGCATTTCTGTGAGAAAAAGAGTGACGGAAAATCCTATTCCACCATCTTGCTGATGTCACTCCCAGGGTTGTTCAAGACATGCTTTATTTCTTTTGCGTTTTTTAATTTCTAGTACTTCTTTTTTATTTTTCCTTGGATTTTTAGTCTTTTTGGTTACATTACCCATCTGTGTTTGCATGTTGTCTACTTTTGATATGATATACATATTGGGTAGTAGGAACCAAGGTGAATAGGTCTATAGGGTGAAAATTTGTGCTAATCTGGCTAAGAGTTGGTCTTTGTTTATGTTTGCTGTAGCTATAGGTGCCAGAAGCTTTGAATTCCTCTACTGTTCTTGTTTTTTCTCCCTTTTTGACTTTGGACTTCCCTAAATACTCCTCCTTAGAGAAAGTGGGTGTCTTGTAACCCTTTCAGCTGTAGTCCATTGTTGTTGTGGTAAAGCCCTGTTGATGTGGTAAGATATACAGGAAGAAAATAATTCTACCATCTTGTAGTTAAATCTCACTCTGTTACCGGATAGGCCTGTGTTCTAGAGCTGTGACCTTTGCAAGTGTTTCTCCAATGGTATAGATCCCTCTGCTCTCCCCCAACTTTGTCCCTTTCTTTGGCTGCAGCAATCCAAATTTATTTACTTGAAGCTCTAACTCCTGTTTCCCTGTGGGGTATCTTTCTTGGACTTTCACTGTGAGAATCTAATGGGGTTACTTGAGGTAAAACCCATAAAAATGTAGGGGCTCTCTTATGACTGTGGCCCTCAAAAGTTTTTCATTCTCATGCTAGTTTATTTAGCCTCTAGTAATGTGTCTAGATTACCATTTAAGTGTTCCTACCAGTTTATGGTTCCAGCAGCTTCTACTTCAGGTAAACAGATCTTACCTGAAAAGCTGTGAATCTCTGGATTTGCCTGTCTCTACAGTTTGCTGGGTAGCATTTTGCCCTGTAACTTCAGGTCTATGGTGGTTCAAGAAGTCATTGCTTCTCAATTTGTTAAGATTTTTCCTGTCATAGGGACATGAGTGATGACTTCCAAGCTCTTTACATCTGACCTGAGACTGGAAGTCACTTGTGTATTTGAATCCAATGTTGGTGAACATTGAAAAAAGTAACTGAAGAGTAGAACATTAAAGGAACTGAGAAATATTTTCTAGCTTAAATATAAAAGCTCATGTAACAATTTATCTGTGGCTATAAGTGGAAGTGGAAGTAACAAACTAGATGAAAATTTATTCTTTCTCTAAAAATTCAGATGAGCCACACTGTTGATTTGGGTAATCAATGAATTTCTTTATTTCACTTCATCTGTATATAAGACACTGCTTTGAGGTTCGTTTGACATGAGCAAGATTTGTCATAGGAAGTAGCATAAAATTCAGTGATTCAAAAAGTTTGTCATGGGACTGTTTTTATATGGACATTATTTTGTATGTAAAACAGTCTTCAAAAGTCCACAATGATCCCAGTTTCACTGAGAAGTCACATGTTGATGCAAACCTTATGTTCGCACAGTGGCTGCCTTTTAGTACATCAAACCTTAGTGAACATCATTAGATCAAATGACTCTAAAAGGTCTTAAGTGGAATGATTTTGATCTGCTCTACACATTTCCCACTGGATTTTTGTCTACATTACATAATCACTGTACATTTGGCACAGTATGTTGCCTTTGAAAGAGCTTCAAGATTAAAGAAGCATGAAGACAGAATTGCCCATAAAATCAGAAAGGAACACTAGAAATATATATACCGCAAAAACTGAAACCTTCCTTCCTTCTTCAGTGTAAACTAAAAGCTCATGCTGAGCTAAAGCTTTATGATTAAAAACTCAACTTAGATAAGCATTAAAGGCTATTTCACATTATTTGTCTTCTGATTTGGCTAAACATCAATATTAAAAAATCTATTTCATAAAGAATACTAAAACTCATACCCTTGTACAGAAAATGGTCTTATTTACTCTGGGGTAGTCAATAAATGAAAACAAACAAACAAAGAAAACCCCCCAAATACTTGTCTCTCTATATAACTGATTAATCTGAGAGTATTTCTGCTATAAGAGAGCATAAAAGTGAAAGAAGATCCCCTGGATGTGGATAGTTTTAGAGGGGATACTTACTGAACAAATATTAAATGTGCTTTTCCAAACTGAAGTGACTTGTATCTTGTACAGAAAATGGTCTTATTTACTCTGGGGTAGTCAATAAATGAAAACAAACAAACAAACAAACAAACAAACAAAACCCCCAAAATACTTGTCTCTCTATATAACTGATTAATCTGAGAGTATTTCTGCTATAAGAGAGCATAAAAGTGAAAGAAGATCCCCTAGATGTGGATAGTTTTAGAGGGGATACTTACTGAACAAATATTAAATGTGCTTTTCCAAACTGAAGTGACTTGTACATATCTTTTAATGCACAGCCTTCCCTTTTTCTATCTCATATCCACTCCTTTAGTGTAATTAGATTTAATTAGGAGCAGTGGTATCGACTTCAAAAGCTGTGGAATGTATTCAGTTTGGAATCAAAATAAGCTGTCCATTTTAGTAAGCTAGACATTTCAACTTGAAGTCTACTCATCTAGAAAAGAATAAAATTGAAGGAGATGTTTGTGGTGATTCCGAAGGTAACTCCTAAACACATTCCATAGCTTTTGAAGTTGATGTCACTGCTCCTAATCAAACTTCTCCTTCACTTTTCCTCTTTTCCAATTAGATGGTGGACTTCAGGTATAAATGTTATTACAGATGCAGAGTTTACCAGCATGCCACTAACGGTATGCAAGAAACCATGAGGGTGGGGCTCCATTGGACTAATTCTATAGCAGGTATGATGACAATTACCTTGACATGTAGCAGAGACAAGAACTTTACGTGACAGACATCTAATCAGCTATGTGAAACCAACAACTTTACTGAGCTTCCAAATTGCTGCTCACTTTTCCTGAAGTAGCATTAACTTCTTTTTGTCAGCGTGGTGTCTCCATGTTTTCAAAGCTGACGTGTAACAGGACACTGGCTCCACCTTTCTGGCTCCTTCTATGAGTGCTGTTTTGCGGAGGGAGTGGTTTGGAACAACATGTTGAAACCTCTTTTTTTCTCAGAATTCTGCCAGCTTTCTGAGTCATTATCATTCAGAACCCTTGTCTTTGAAGTCACTTATCTGTTTCAAGATGCATATGCTATATTTGGGCAAAATTTAATTTTCAATTACAGTAACCTGTTTTTAAAAATACATTTTCATTTGTTTCTATAACAAAAGAGTTCCCCCACCCCCAACACCAGGTACTTTTATTAAGTCAATGTTCAGCCTTTGTTCACTCCTGCTTGCTCTAAGTGTGACCACATAATTCAAAATAGAAAAAAAGAAAGGAAAGAGAAAAAGCAGTAGATTTAGAAGTCATTAGGTTGTGATATTGCAGAGTTAAATGATTGGGTTCTCATGCACTAGTTTCGTCTTTCTGTGTCTGAGCTGAGCAGAGGGTAATGGAGAGATGGACAGAGAAGCTTCATCCTAGGACATTAAAAATTACTTTCTTTCTCTCTCTGTCCCCCCTGTTTTTTAAATTTAGGTCAAAAACTATTAATGGAGAGGGATCGCTGTGTTGAGTACATTCTTCCTAGAAAGATCACTGTTTTCATTGTGGGAAACACTTGACTCTCTGCCTAAGCTAAAATGAAGTGCTATTTTTAAATGATTACATCCTGTCCTTGGGGGGGAAGGACAGTTTTCATATTATATTGTTGAATGCTCTCGCGGTGATAGGCATTGAAAAAATGCTCTTGATGCTGATGCCTTTTAAGAATTTCATTGTAAAATTTGGGAATTTGGGAATTGCTAGTTGACTGTTTGTGGCCTATGCCTTGGAATTAGTGTTCCAGACTCTTTGGTTAGTCTAGACATTTCCACACACTTTCTGAACTGGAGATTCCTTTTTACATGTCTGAATGCCATGAAACTCAGAGAATGAGGGCCCAGGGCCTGCACATGTGCACCACTTTGGGTTTTGTAACAGTCTTTAGACCTCTAAACTGCTAGAATAAAGAGTTGTGGCTATTAGGTGATATTGACAGGTAACATTTAAAATTTACTTTTTAACAGATGACATACCAGGATCACAATAAAAATAGACATTATGAATTTTTAACTTATACAAAATGTGAAAAATTTAAATCTTATGCTATTTCTTATTTATCAGCCCATACCCTCTCTCCACACAAGTTAATCACTTGCATCATTATATGTATATATATTCCTGTGTGTGTATGTGTATGTGTGTGGGGGGGTGTTTTAACACAAACTCAAGATGTAAATGCACATTTCAAATGTAATTATAACTTTACTGAACACTCGCATTCATGGAAATCTGTCATATAGATATATTTGTACACATAAACATGAAGGTTTACAAGGCTATTTATTGAAGCATTGATTGGTATAGCAAAAGACAAAAAAATTCTATCAATAAGGCATAGGCTAAAAAATTATGGTATGTCTGTAAATTAATTGCTCTGCATTTGTGAGGAAAAAGAGAGAGGAGAAACTTTCTGTGTATTGAAAGGAAGGTATTCCAACAGGGATGTATTGTTAAGTTAAAAAAAAAAAAAGTTGTAAAACACTGTGTTTAGATGCTAACTTTTGTGTTAAAAAAAGGGAAATAAGAAAGTCTTTTAAAATGAAAATCAACTTTTTAAAAATAGATTGAACACAGAACTCAAGGCAGAACTTCTCTATTATTTAATTTATCTACAGGGGTAGAAGAATATAAAATACAAACTATTAAATTTATGGATCCCACATAGATAATTTTGCTAAATTCCAGTTCCAAATAATGTAGTAGTGAAATTGGGAACGAAACTTTTTTAAAAAGCTAACTAAAAAGTAAATAAATTACAGTATGTCTACATATTGCAATGCAAGTCATTAAGATGAGATTTACATCATTAAAAATGTTTTTTTAAAAGCTATAATTCATATAAAGAAAGAAAAAAGTAGGCTAAGAGTTGCCTAATCAATTAGCATTACCAATACATTTGCTATAGGGTAGCAGAAAGTGCACAGAAAGGCCAACAGCGATCATCTTTGGATGTGGAATTATGGGTGATTTTGTTTTCAATTAAACTACTCTTTATTTTCTGAAATTTCAATGTTGATTTAGTATTGCTGGAAGAGATGGAAGAATAAACTTTATGCTAAAAAGTGATTGAAATCTTTCTGAGAGATAATAATTGAAGAAAATAACTCAAACTTGGTGTCTTTGTTAGGATGAGAAGAATATAATTCATTCTTGGCAGGAAAGGTACCTCATTCTCCCCCTTCTTTTCCTCCTTTTCTTTCCTAGATCAAGCAATTTGAATCTAAATAGTTAGCTCAGTAGCTCAGTAGACAAGTAGTTGGCTCGTCACTAATACGGTAGATTATTAGTTGTTATCCAACAAAAATCGTGTTGTCTTATTAATATTATATAATGTACTTTAAAAGGTCTAATAAAAATATTGGCTTTGATTCTATTAATACTCGTCATTCAAGAATGTGTTAAATCTTACAGGGTATAAAATATTTTGCATTCCTGCAAGGCTGAAATTGGTTGATTTAGGCTACAGAAATAATGGATTTGAGAGTCAGTTGTACAAAATTTTCAGAAAAATATCTGCTATGAAATAAAATAGTTTAGTGGCAGAAAGAAGAAAGAAATGATTGTTTAACTCTATCATAAATCTCTACTTAACCACTGTTTAACTGTCCATTTCTATTTATCTGAATAGATTGCTTTCAAATTTTAGTGCTCTGAAATCCACCCCTGTCCTTGTATTTGTATAATCCATGTCTTAACTTCTGTAATAGTCTTCAGTCTCTCATGTCAAATTAATGTTAATTCTGATTCCCTATTTTTTCACTCCACATGGTTAGTCAATAATTTCATATGGTCAGTTCTACATCCTACACCTCTCGTTTCCATCTAGTTATTCGTATCTCTGTTACCACACCCCACTCTCATTTCACCATCGTCTTTTGCCTAGATTACTAGATATACCATGTCCTTAATGGTTAATCTAATTCCACAGTAATATTCTCAATATGAAAATTTGATCATGTTACTCTCCTACTTTCTTATATTGGACTTTAATTCTTTTAGAAAAGTGTATACATTCTTTAAAATATTTTACAGGAAACTCCGTAATCTGAAGCTATGATTAGTGATGGATACACAGTAATGAATCACATCTCGGTCATACACACATTTTTCAGAGAACTTTAATCTTTCCTTATAAAAACATTTTTTATTGTAAATGTCTTTAATGTTTATCTTTTCTGTTAGACTGAAAACTTTGTGAGCATAGAGACATTATCCATTCAGTAATGTATCCTTAGTTCCTGGTTCCGAGAAAGCACTCAAAATATAGTTTTTGAATGAGTGAATCACCATGGCTGGGAGAGAGTTTTTCTCTAGTAACCACTGTTTGGTGTTTCCTCAATTGGTCTTACCCAGTTTTGGGAAATTCCTGGACATCATCTTTTCAAATATTTCTTCTGCTTCATAATCTTTTTATGCTTGTGACTCTAATGACATATATGTTTGGGTATTCGATCATGTCTTGTTTTTCCTTTTGTGTGTGTGTGTGTGTGTGTTTTAGTTTGAATACATATATGTTTGGGTATTCGATCATGTCTTGTTTTTCCTTTTGTGTGTGTGTGTGTGTGTGTGTGTGTTTTAGTTTGAATATTTTCTATCAACCTTGCTTTGAATTATCTAATTCTGTCTTCTGCTGTGTCTAACCTACTGTTATGTTCACCAGGTGAATAATTAATTTCGAATAACATATTTTTCAGTTATAGAATGTCCATTAGGTTTTTAAATAGATCCCAATTCTCTCCTGAAATTCTTCATTTTTCTTCCATTATAACCATTTCCCTTTATTTTCTTTAACAAATTTATGAAAGCATTTTGTGCTCATTTAAGTTTGAGAATCATCCGTGTTTTTCCCTGTGTTGTGTCAATAATTTTTCCATTGATTAATTATATTTTTAAGCATGTCTCAAAATTGTTGATTGGATGCTTGAAACTATGAATGATAAATTTTAGAGGATTTAGAAGCTATTTTCCTAAAAGAAATGTGATTTTTCGTGGTGGGTAGGGGGTGGACAGATAAAATAACAGTGGGTTACCTTCATCTGTAGAGGGCTGATTTTACACTTTGTAAGAATAGATCTAATTTAGTATAACCCTTAGTATTAGGCTTTTCTGGGGTTTTAATAAAAATCTCAATTGTTTACCAAGCTCCTCTAAATTTACTGGACTTGAATTCTAAAGTTTATCTTCCTAGCATCAGGTAGCTATTGAAATCTTTGCTAAGCTCCTTAGCTTCCCAAATGTTTACTTCTGGGATACATGTGCAGTTTTGAAGTCAGCTGATAATGCTTGATGAAAATTTATGTATATATTTTGGGACTCCATCTTGTGCAGTTGCCTCTTCTTTGGATTTCCCTCAATTTATCGTCACTCTTTCAGCCCTAAATTCCAGATTTTGTTTGTTTCATCAATTTACTAAGAATCCCTCTTTTCTGCTTGAACTTTATTACCTGTGTGGTGGCATCAAACTGAAAAGTGTTGTCCAAGGAAGAGACACATAAATGTGAAACTTACCTGCTGTGCCTGTCTTCTTTTGAGGATGTTAAGCCCTAAATGTTTGTCTGTTTTGGGTGCTTTACAGTGCTTTCAAATTATTTTTGTTTATGCATCGTATTAGTTTCTTAGGGCTGCCATAACAAAGTACCAAAAACTGGGTGACTTAAAACCACAGAAATTTATTGTCTCATAGTTTCAGGCTCTAAATGTCTGAAATCAAGGTGTGAAACAGGCTATGTTCTCTCCGATGGCTGTGTGGGAGAGTCCTTCCTCCCTTGTGCCACTTCTGGTATTTGCTGGCAACCCTTGGATTTCCTTGGCTTGAAGATGCACAACACCATTCACATGACCATCTTCTCCCTGTGTAATTTTACATCATCTTCCTTCTGTGCATGTCTATCTCTATGTCCAATTTTCATCTTTTTAGAAGCCTTCCTAATGACCTCATTTTAACTTGATTACCTCTGTAAAGACTCAATTTATATAAAGCTAAAAAACAAGCAAAATGAATTGATTATGACAGAAGATACAGTAGAGGTTGTGAGAAGGGGCATGAAAGAAAATTTATGGCTAAGAAAATATTTTGTTTTAATATGAGCAGTAGTTACATAGATGTACACATATGATAGTATTCTGTAAGATTGAATGGCTAGGCTAATTTTGTGCTTTGTGAGAACTGTAAAAGTGAAAACATCTAGTTAAATGCTTCACTTTATGTACCAGCTACCTTTGATCCTCAGTGTTGATATATGACCTTTAAGTTTCTAAAGCAGAAATAATTGGAATTATATACAAAATACTTTTCAACTATGTCCACATCTGTCATATAAAATAAAAATATTATTCAGATAAAACTTAGCTCCAAAGGAGGAATAAAACCTTGTTAATGAAATTTCTAGATTAAAAAACATTTTTTTTTTTTAAATTGAGGTCATTCATTAACTCATTAATTTAGAAAATAATCTATGGGTGCCTAACAAGTGCTAGAAACTGTTTTAGGCAATGAGTTCTTGACTTGGTAGAGCTTATACACCACTGACAGAGAGAAGAAAAAAAACTCACTTTAACAAATTACTTAATGCAATTTATATTAGTTGTAAATTCAGAAAAATAGATTAGTGTAAAGGAATTACACATGAAAGAGGAAATATCCAAGATAGGTTGGTCAGGAAAAGCCTTTCTGAGTTCACGATCTTTGAACACAGATTAAAATTAATAAAATGAAGGAGCAACTTATGGGAAGATCAAGGGCTTGCTTCAGACAGAAAGAATACTAAGCATTAAGGTACTGAGGTGGGAATAAGCCTTGATGTGTTCCAGGAAGTGGAAGAAGGACACTGGATAGCCTGTTGTATGTAATGGGGGACATATTAGGAAATGAGATTGAAAGTATAGAGAAGAGCTGGATGATGAAAACAAGAACTGGGAGTTTTAATTTCATTCTGGATATGTTGGAAAGCACTGGGAAGATTTCAGATAAGATAGCAATAAAATGTGAGTTAATAGAGGTTTTACAAGTTCCCACTGGCTACTGTGTGGAGGAAAAAGTGGAAGCTTTGAGGTAAGTTACGAAGGAGATAAAGGTGATTTGGAATAGAGCCGTGGCAGTGGAGGGAGGTAAGACGTGATTAGGTTCAGGTTATATGTCAAAGGTAGAGCTGGACGAGGAAAAGCAGAAAAGCAAATATGAAAGGATGACATGTAGGTTTTTGTTTTATGTAACTGAACAGATGACGGTGTCATTTTCACACTGAGAAACAATGGTAAGAATAAATTAAGGAGGTGGTGTAAGAGTTCTGCTTTAGTTATGTTACATTTCAAAACCTAAGAAATATCCAGTAACAATATTGAGGAGGCAGTTAATGAAAAGATCTGAGTTTCAGGACAGAGATTGAGACGGGAGATATAAATTTGAAAATCATGGAGTTGAACGAGAAAAACTAAGGAGTGATTGTACATAGAGAGAGAGGGATGGGGCTTTGGGATATCCTAACATTTAGAGATTGAAAAAGTATAAGTCAGAAAGAGATTAGACTGTCAGTGCAGTAACATCAAGAAAATCAAGTGAAAAAGTGTTCCAAGGAGTGAGATGTGATCACTTGCGTTGCAATCCACAAAGAAGTGATGAAAGATATGGAGGTTGTTGATAACCTTAACGGAGATTTCAGGTGGGCTTTAATAAATATTTAATTTATTCAATAAATATTACACACACACAGGTGTTAAAGCATGATTCTATGCTGATGAAAATGGTCCAGCAGAGAGGAGTAAATAGATGATGCAGGAGGGAGGTAGCGAAGTGGGATGTGAACTGGGCACAGCATCCAGAGATTGAACTTTGTCAGAAGTGGGGACATTTCATTCACTTTATCAGGAGCAGGAAAGTTGATAGTTTCCTCTGTTAAAGTCTATTTGGTCATTAAAGTCTCAGGCAGAATCATAATCTAAGAGTAAGTAGATGCAAGAGGTGCTGAAGTTAAGTGAAATAGTCTAAGAGAATGGGAAAGTGAATTAATCAGGGATCAGAATGCCTTGCTAGCCGGCCCGGTGGCGCACTGGATAGTGCGCCGCTTGGGAAGCGCGGCGGCGCTCCCGCCCGAGGGTTCGGATCCCACATACAGACCGGTTCCCGCTCACTGGCTGAGCGAGGCGCGGGAGCAGCGCCGAGGGTTGCGATCCCGTTGCCGGTCCCCGGTCCGGTACGGGGGCAACACTGAGGGTTGCGATCCGTTGCCGGACACGGAAAAAGACAAAAAAAAAAAAAAAAACCAAAAAAGAATGCCTTGCTAGCTGAGGGTCCACTCGATATTCGTGGCCATATATATTTTTAAAACAATTCACTGTACTTTGGTGTTTGTGATTTTTTTTTTTACACAAAATACATTTGTGTAATGCATTTAACCAGGTTCAGAGCTTTGCCAAGAGGATACCACAGAGAGAGGAGATTTGTAGGCAAAGGAAAAGTTGTAATGACGGGAACTGTTGTAGTGATGGAATCTAACCTGAGTTAGGAAGGAAGTGAAGTCATGAGGGCTTTTATGGATAGGGAAAAGGTGTAGGGATTGTGGGTATCAATAGCGTTAAATGATTTTTTAAGTGGGGATACTTAAAGTTGAGATTTTGTCAGTCATGCAGTTGCGATGTTATTATGATGCGTAGAATAGGACTGTGAGAGTTGGTAGCTGAATTGGGAGAAGACAAGAAAATTGGTTAAAGGACATGAGAGCCAGAGTTTTGAAGATAATTGATATGGTTGTTAAAATAACTAAAATTGATCATAAGAGTAAAGACAGTCAGCTAGATGCTAAGGCCAATTTTACCACTTGTGTACTAGATTCCTCCTCTCTCATGTACTCAAGGATATGGCTCTAGAAGGTTTTCCCTCTGTCTTCTACCTCCTCTTTCTACAAAACAATTCTTACCAACATAGAAACATGCCATCAGTCTTTTTCATCATGAAAATCAAAACAAAATGATGCAATAACAAAAAAAAAATCTTTTGATTTCACAGCCTTTTCTAGCAGCTCCTCATTTCTCTACTCTCCATTATAGCAACATTCCTCAAAATAGTTGTCGATATTCACCATTTTCAATTAATCTATTCTATTTCACTCTCGAATCTATACCAATTATGATTTCATATAAATGCATCAATGAAATAGGAGGAATAGACAAAACTTTGAAAGACAACTTGAAGGAAATGTTATAGTCTAATGGCCCGAGCTGAAAAGTGCTGGGGGTTTTTGAGGGAAAAAGAGTAGACATTTTCTGGAAGCAGTAATGAGAGCAAAGGAAATACCAACTTCACTTTCAGGCCCTGTGTTTTGTGGCATGTGGGAAGGAGAACGGTCACCACTTGAGAGAGATGGAGGGGATGCACAGCCCTCATGGGAAAACCAGCTTTTTGTTAGAATGAATAAATGGAATGTTCGGAAATTCATGTTCAGAATATAGGAGGTTTTGCTGATGGCAGGCCATGATTTTCAGAGAGAACATTAAAGGAGTTCTTGGAGTTGTGGTGGGGTGGGGTTTGGGGTCAGATTCAGAGACATATGAAAAGAGAGTCTGGGTGTTGATGAATGATCCAGGAGGACTGAGTTTTTGTTGATGACTGAGGTTATTAGGAGTGTAAGCCATGATGAAATTGGCTCAGATGGTCTCATAGGGGAAGGTATTACTCATAATTATAGGTTTCTTTTTGGGATTTCTCTTTTAGAGTGTTTATAGTGATAAGGCTGAAAATGATGTGGTGGTAGCTGTGGGGCTAGGGACAGGAGGCTCATAGTTCTGGTGTGTATTAAGAACATAAGCCTAATAAAACATCAGCCTATGGGCCTCTCATAAATTCAGCTGAGGATCAGGTAAGGGCCAGGGGAGTGCTTGATCTAACGAACAGCCATGGAAACCTGCAAGCCTCACTTAAGTCCAAGATAGCCATGAAATCCGAAGATGGTATTGGGTAGTGTGATGATTGTGGAACTTGGTGGACATTCTTTAAATTCTGATGAGGGTGCTTATATAGCATGTTAGCTGGAAACACCTCCTTGTTCATATCCAGATTCTGTCACTTACTCATGGATGACATTAGCCTCTGTTTCCTCATGCATAAAATGGGTTTCATGACAGAGCTTAGCTTGTGGAGTTGTTATGGGAATTACACAAATACATGTAAAGTGGTTAACAGAGTGCCAAGCACCCAGGAAATACTAAAAAAAAAAAGATTAGACAGTTAATAATCTTTGGAGAACCACATCACTGATCTGTAATAGTGGGCTTAGTGGGATTATTACATCTCAGAATCAAAAAAAGCTTAGAGGCAATTTAGCTCAAGGAAATGTACTTAGTTCCAAAACTATGGGGATTATTAT
This sequence comes from Galeopterus variegatus, assembly GCF_000696425.1. NCBI lineage: Eukaryota > Metazoa > Chordata > Mammalia > Dermoptera > Cynocephalidae > Galeopterus > Galeopterus variegatus. The sequence goes on from NW_007731551.1 coordinate 145,464, forward strand.
TTTATTTTATAAATTTTATATCTAAGTTATATATTAATTAGGAGCACAGTTTGAAATGTTTCTTTAAGCCAAAATTTAGGATGTAATTTGTTGACTTAACAGTGCATCCAAAATGCAAGCTCCATGAGAGAAAGGACATTGTCACTTTTTTTTTGTTTTGTTTTTGCTATATCCCCAAGGCTTTAAACAGTGTCTGAAAATACAGTAAGTACTTAATAATTTAATCTATTGTTTAATGAATGAAAGAATATAAATATTCTTTGTGGTTTGATCACTGTGCTAATGGGGACAGACTGTAGAGTAATTCCTCATGTGGGCAAGTATAATTTGAGCTATGAAATGATAACAGAGTCTATCTTTAAGTGTAGGCAGTCAAGTGGTAAATTTGTGGCTGGTCATGAGAAGAAATGAGGAAAAGAGCCTAGCAGGATCTTTTCAGATTTCTCACCTACCTGCCCACCAAGGGTGGTGGTGGGTGGTAGGGAGGGGGAACTTAAAGGGAGGGGAGTCATGAGAAGAAATGAGGAAAAGAGCCTAGCAGGATCTTTTCAGATTTCTCACCTACCTGCTCACCAAGGGTGGTGGTGGGTGGTAGGGAGGGGGAACTTAAAGGGAGGGGAAAAAAATGATGCTAATGGCAATAGCTAACATCCTTGTTCAGTCTAAAATACTTATAAATTACCTGATATGTACCAACCCTATTAAAAGTAGTTTGTGTTTATTAACACAATTTTTACAAAAATCCTGAGGAGTATTCTATCATCACAATTATGTCCACCATCACCAGCATTAGGATCATCCTTGTCATATCCATTTTACAGATGAATAAATGGAGGTACAACAAAGTCAAGTAATTTTCCCAAGATCACCCAGTTAATTTGTTGGTTTGTGACATAGCTGTGATTTGAATCCCGGAAGTCTGGCTCCCTAGTCTTTGCAGTTGACCACAATATTGTGCTTCCTCTCTGGTTCACTGTCTAGCATGTAGGAAGGACCATATTACCAACATTTTCTTCTTCATCACTTACAGGGAAAGTAAAAGGAGTAGCTGCAATTTATTGAGTGTTTCCTGTGTGACAGACACCACACTGAATAACATGATATTTCTGGACCTTACAAAAATTCTTTGAGGTGGGAATTATTATCTTCCCCTCTATAGATAAAAAACTGGAGTTAAAGAGGTCTGCATTTCCTCAAGGTCACAGAATTAATTTACATAGTTCCAAAGTTGAAAATCTATCTGTGACACCATATCATAAAATGTTTATTAGTACAAGATTTTGTTCGCCAGTATTCAATGTAAATTAAACATATGACTACTTCATGACAAGTACTTCATTCATTTTATAAATTTATATCAAACACTTAAAATATATTAGGAAATCCAAAAACAAACAAACAAAAAAGGCCTGTACTGATATGGGAATTTAGTGAGCATTAGGTATATTTCTTGCTCTCCAAATTCTGAACATCCCCTTTATTTGGCAAAAATCTTTCACTGTATGAATCCTGGAAAGGATCTGGGCTTTGCCTTTGAAGGAAGCTGAAGAAGCCCCCGTTCTCCCTACCCCCAGGCTTTTGGAGCTGAGGCATATGGGCAAGGCTTTGCTCTCCAGGACTATGATATTGAGGAAGTTATGTAAAAATCAAGAGGTATTTGAGAAATTACTCAAGCAGTGGGGTTGAGAATCCAGGGGCAGTGATACCACTTGTGGACTCTTCCATCTTTCAATCCTGGCCACGATTTTAGTTGGCTAGCTTCCCTAGGTCTTTGGCCTCTTTTTGAGACAGGTTCTTAAATTTCCTGTGGACCTAGGAAGCCATTTGATATCTTTTAATAGATTAATTTTACGCTCAGGTAAAATGCTTTTTGATGCTTATACCCAAGAACTCTGACAAAATCAGGGAGATAAGGCACGCAAAAATTTAGAAAACCTATACCAATCATGGCAAGAGTCAGAAGAAAAATATAAATTGTTATAAAGGTGCAGAATATGACAAGATAATAAGGATTAATGGAGTAGTTGACCTAGTTGATCTTAGAGTTGAACACTGAAAGATGGGCATAAGAGAGCAAAGAGATGAGAAAAGTAGGCTTAGGGGAAGTCCATACTGGCTGGAGCATAAAATATGTAGGAGAAAAATAAAAGGCTAATGAGGTTATTCTAGAAAGCATCACTCCTCCTCTCTAAGCTCTTATGTGTATGATCTTTCATTCATTACCTTTCAGGATTCTGATATCTTGCTTTCTTCTTCATATTTTCCGTGTCTCTCTTTACTGATGTATACATTACCACATCTGACAAATATTCTCTAGTCTCCCTGCACCTTGAAAAGAAAAATATATGAATTTCTGTCATGTTTTCTTATTTCTCAAACTGCTACCTATTTTCCTTTAAATTCACCATTTAATATGTTTAAAGAACAGGTGGGCCGACCTTGTGGCTCACTCGGGAGAGTACGGCACTGCGAGCGCAGCGGCGCTAGGAGCACCGAGGCCGCGGGTTCAGATCCTATATAGGAATGGCCGGTGTGCTCACTGGCTGAGCGCGGTGCGGGCGACACCAAGCCAAAGGTTGCGATCCCCTTACCGGTCACACACACAAAAATAAAATAAAATAAAAAAGAAAGAAAGAAAAAAAAGAACAGGCTACATTTTCTTTTCCCCATCTCGTTCCTACTTTGTTTCTTTTCTTCATTTTTTAAGAGCTAATATGTAGATACTGTGAAATTTTCCCCATCTCTTCTTCCTCCTTTCACAGATGTAACCAGTACCCTTAATTTCATAGTTATTTCATAGCTATAATCTCAATGTGTGTGTTTGTATTTACGATAGAGGAGGAGCCTTCAAAAAGTTCATGGAATGATTTGTAGTATCTTTTAATTCCATTTTTCCCTAACTTCTTAAAGTACCATATATACATATACACATACACATACACCAAATATGTATATATATAACATAAGTACTCATAAATAATATATGCTGTTATTATTTATATGTTTAATAAGTGAAATAACATGGTATACATTTTTTAAGTTTTATTTGACAAATAATAATTGCATATATTTATAGGTAAAAAGTGATATTTTGATACACGCATACATTATAGAATGAACAAATCAGAGTAATTAGCATATCCATGCCCTCAAATGTGCTGAGAATATTTAAAATTCCCTCTTTTAGCTATTTTGAAGTATATAATAAATTATTAACTGTAGTCATCTTGTTGTGCAGTAGAACACCAGAACTTATTTCTCCTAAATGTCACTCTGTACTCATTGACCATACTGAACTGAATTTTATGTAGTATAATTTTATAATTTGCTTTTTTTACTCAATATATTTTTGATATGTACCATGTTTTCTTGTGTAATAATTTAGTTCATTCATTCTAACAGCCATGTATTTCTCCCCTGTACGGAGAAACCACAACCTCAGTGTGTTCTGTACTACTCATTTCTCAATCATTTGAATGTTGGATTCCTTCTGAGTTATCTTTTCACACTGCTCCATTATAAGTCACCAAATCTAACAGATATTTAAAAAATATATCATTTTAAATCCGTCCTCACATTTAGTCCTGTGAATTACCCCATTTTTCTTGAAATTTTCTCCTCTCTTAATTTTATGTAGTATAATTTTATAATTTGCTTTTTTTACTCAATATATTTTTGATATGTACCGTGTTTTCTTGTGTAATAATTTAGTTCATTCATTCTAACAGCCATGTATTTCTCCCCTGTACGGAGAAACCACAACCTCAGTGTGTTCTGTACTACTCATTTCTCAATCATTTGAATGTTGGATTCCTTCTGAGTTATCTTTTCACACTGCTCCATTATAAGCCACCAAATCTAACAGATATTTAAAAAATATATCATTTTAAATCCGTCCTCATATTTAGTCCTGTGAATTACCCCATTTTTCTTGAAATTTTCTCCTCTCTTGATTTTGTGAAAGTATACCTTTCTTCACATCGCTGTTTCTTCTCCTCTTTGTTGCCTAAATGTAGTTGTTCCCCAAAGGTCTATCCTTGGTTTTCTTTTTTCTCTCTGCCTTAACAGTATCATTCATATCATGGCTTCATATGCCAAATGACTCTCAACTGTATATTTGGTTTGTCTCCAACTGTCTGCTGGACATCGACAATTGGATGTCACACTTGACCTAAATTTGTGCTTTTTCCTCTCACATTTCTTCCTCTTTCTCTGTTTCCTTTTTAAGTAAATGGCACTGGCACCATCTTAACAATCATTCAGGCTCAAAAGCTTGGAATGATTTTAAGTCCCTTGGGCCTCACCACTTGCCAAGACCTGCAAATTACTGTTCCATTCATTTGGCCAAATTGGTTCCCACTGCCACTACTCCAGTTTAAACCCCATGACTTCTAGGCTTTTCACAATAGTATAACTTGTTTTCCTGCTTCTAAGTGTCTTTCTGCTTCCTGGGCATCCTCTGTCCTGCTTGATTAATTTTTCTAAAGCACAATTTTGTTCATAATATTTCCCTGTTTGAAAGCTTCTCACAGTTCGCCATTGCCTATAAAATAAAGTCCAAACTCTTTAAGCTGGAATCCATGCTTCTCCACAAATTGACTTTTTTGCCCCTCCAAATGTATTTATTAAATCTTTATTTAATATGCCACATATGCCTATCAAGTAAGGAACATCTCGCTGTTTCTGTACCGGTTTGTATGGTCAAGGTTATATTGTGGTAACAAACTATTCCAAAATCTGTCTTAAAATAACAAAAGTTCATTTCTCACACTATCTATGTAGTCATTTCAGGTTGGTAAGGTTGTTCTCTGTTCATTGTAGTCACTCAAAGGCCCAAGTCTGAAGGAAGCAGCTGCCATCTTGAATACTGCTGATCTCCATTATGTGGGAAAGAGCTTAAAGGGTTTCACACTAGCAATTAAATGTTATGGCACAGAAGTGACAAATGTCACTTTAACTCACAGCTCACTGGCCAGAATTAGTCACATGTCTCTGACCATATAAAATAAGTGTATATCTACATGTATGGTATATGTATATTTATATATCTTATGTATATATACATATAGTTAGCAGCTCTTAGCTACTATGGTATAAATATAGAGTAAATTAATTATGAATCTGCCTTATTCCCACTTTTCTCACTCTGAAATTGCTGGCACTGCTGTTATAACTAATTTCACTATATTTTTTTTTTTTGATAGGTGATTTACTTGACCATTTCCCTTACAATTCTGGAGGAGAGGGTCTGGGGAGGCCCAATAACCACCTCAACCCAGTTTACTTGACCATTTCCCTTACAATTCTGGAGGAGAGGGTCTGGGGAGGCCCAATAACCACCTTAACCCAGTCTGTCCTCTTACCAGGTTCTTGACTCCACCACAGGAAGGAATTCAAGAGCAGAGTCACAGTAGAAAGTAAGAACATGTTTAATGTAATGAATAAGAGACACAGACTTCACAGAGATAGAGCAGCCTAGTCTTACCAGGTTCTTGACTCCACCACAGGAAAGAATTCAAGAGCAGAGTCACAGTAGAAAGTAAGAACATGTTTAATGTAATGAATAAGAGACACAGACTTCACAGAGATAGAGCAGCCTAGCTCCAGAGACTAAACAGGGCCCACTCCAAGTTTAATACAAAAGTAGGAAATACACACTTAAAGTTTAATACAGAGTGCAGGCTGGCTCAAGAGACTGAGCAGCTACCTATTCAAAGTAAGCTTAACACAAAAGTAAAGCATACATACCTCAGCCAGTGAAGTGCAGGTTGGCCCCAGGAAAATGAGTAACAATCCCACCTTCTGCTGGGATTCAACTTTTATAGTTTCACTATCTAATACATATTCATGATATCTAACAAATATTCAGTTAAGGGGGTGGTTCCCAGCTATGTAACCTAGTCTTGCATATGCTCAGTTGGTCTCCTTTTAGAGTATGTTCATTGGCCAAATTCTATCACATGCATCAGACATATTCAAGAATACTCTGTGCTCTTTAGCATCCCTAGTGGAAGGTCATTCAAAAGACAAACTCCTTTCCACTGAGCATACTCAGTCACCAGGGTCATATAAGCCTGTATAAATTCCTTTTGCTGAGTATGCTCAACTCCTGGATTTGCATAAGTCAGCCCATTGTAGTCTCAGTCTCCCCATGTTGGTCCTGAAAATAGGTCCAATGAACAACAGTAATTCTCCCCTCTAAGGGAGGCTTTGAGAGGGGGCTTGACCTTGGGGAGTGGCTTGAAACCCAGAGGTGTGTCCTGAAACCTGAACCTGGGGAAACTGAGTACCTACTATCTCACTTTTGTGGCAATAAGATAGATAGTCTAGGGATCTTTTATAAGTAAAATATTTTAAAGAATGTCCATAAGAGAAAACTAAACTGAAAATATAAATTTAAAGTAATGAAATCCTGTCCTGTCTTTCTTACTTCCTTCCTCCTTCCTTTACCATAGGTTTATTGGACAGTTGTTCTGTATATGGTGCTATGGTAAGATACAGTGTTGGGTTAGGCACAGACCCAGCCTTGGGGGGGATCTTACAGTTCAGAAGGAAGAATGACATACACAGTCTCCTTCTAATAATCAGGCTTGAAATCACTATTTCCCCAACTACACACCTGGCCAATGCCCACTCAAGTTTTAAATTTCAGCATAGATTTTATATTTTTTGAAAAGCCTTGCTTGATTTCCAAATTTAATCTAGTACTTTGTTAGTATTTTGAAGGGAGTAATTAATTATTTTAGAGGAAAATGCTCAGGGAAGTTTTTACAAAGGAGATGATTGGGAAAAAGTCTGAATTATAAATAGGAGGTCTGCCCCTCCCCGTGCCAAAAAATAAAGAAAGAAAAAATAAAGAAAAACAAGAATAAAGGAAATTGTCCTGATCCAAAGGTGACAAATGATAAATAGGGCATAGGAACCTAAATAGATTAGTATTACTGGAGCTTACATTGTAAAAAATGTTAGGGGAAAAAAGTTGGCAGGTGTGCAGGGACCCAATCTGAACAGCTTATGTATCTTATTATCCGGAACCTCTAAAGCATTTCAAGAAGCAAAGTAACAGGATCAGGTTTACTATTTACACATTATACTCTTCTTGAAGTATGAAGAATAAACTTGAGGCAAATGATATAGAAGGCAGGAGAACTATTATAAGGCATTTCCAAAGCTTAAGAAAGAGATAATTAGATTATGAGATAACAGGATGAAAGGGCATTCAGAAGAAGAAAACAGACTTTAAGAAGGAAAAAACTAGAAAATATATGGTGACAGCCTGCTCACAATAGGCAAGGGAAAGGAAGAAATTGAGAATGTTATTTTGTTTTCTGACTGGGATGACTGAATGGCTAAAGACCAGAAATAGAGAAAGTAAAGGAGGGAAAGCCGGTTTTGAGGCTGAGTAGTTAAATTGGGAACCTCAATTTTCTCTCTGAGAAGGGACTGACATTTACTGTGGAGAATGAAAGCTTAGGAGTTGGTTAGGAGTTTGAGTGGAGTGTCACATGTTTTGCATTACTACTGAGGGAAATTGGAGTAGGATTGACAGAAGGCAAGTAAAACCTTCGTGAGCAATGGAGAGAGGCGAGGTGAAGGGTATAAACAGGTAGCAGCCCCAGTATACAGAGCTGTGTTATTTTCAACGAAACTCAGAGCCAGAGCACAGGGGTGGATGATGCGTACGCATGACTGATCCAGGATTAACAAAAGGATGTAGTTGCAAAGGGGTTGAGGGTGTTTGTGAGTCAGTGTAGGAAAGGGAAAGAGACAATGAAGGAAAAGCATGAATTCATGAGGGGTTCTAAGGACTTTACAACATAGGAAGGCAGGTTGAATAAAGTGGTTCTAGAAGGGAGTTAGAAGGGTAAGGTGCAGTCAGAGGGCAGAAGAGCAGAATTTCTGATTGCTAGAGTAAGGAAGAGTTTTGGTTCCTGAGAAGGTCCAGAAGGAGACATGAAAAAGGGCTAAGGGAGAAGAGTGGAGGTCAAGTCCTCCGAAGGGATTGTTGAAGGATGAGAAAGGGTCTTGTAGAGTTTTCCTTTACGGATGTTGAAATTGTTCAGGATAATAATAAACGTTCAGGTGGAAGGAGGCTGTGGTCTGGGTGACCCCCTCAATGAATGTAGGAGCTATAACCTAGAGGTCAGCAGATGACATATACAAGGAGGGTGTGTTTTGTGAACAGGTAAACTGATCTTTGGTGCGAGAGAAGGATTTCTTGGGAGCTTGAGGGACTAGAGTGTGAGCATAAAAAGGTCTTTTAAGAGACACCAGGACTTCCTTGAACAGAGGGCCAAAATAAGGAGGTGGTGGGGGAGAGTTCATCACTCTCCCATTCTCATGGTACTGAGGTATAAGAAATGAAAGATCTTTACTTAAGAATGTTACAAGAAAAGTAGTACTGCCTTTGGGGAAAAGCCAAATTTAAATTGGAGCAAGCAGCTGAAGGGGGTTTTTTGTGTTATGTAAAGAGGCTTGAGTATGTAGTGTTTATGTTCTGAGTTTAGCTCAGAAAGGAGAGGAACCAAGGAGATGAAAGAACAGAGCAGATGTTATGTGAATGGCCAAAGATGGCTTCTGTGCATCCCATGCATTTTCCTACTTACAGCGGTTAGAGCCACTAGCCCAAAGCCTGCTGGCACCAGACTCAAATTCTTACACACCTAATTGCTGTCAATATAGCCCACAAAAGTACATTTTTAGTGATTTAGTCCTGGCTTACTTTACATATCCTATGAAACTGCACCCAAATCTGCTAACCATTCATAAGGCAAACCCTGAATCTATAAAAGACCCCAAACTTCTGCTGCCCTTAGGAGTTCCTTAACCCAAAGGTTTCCCATCTTCCTGCTGAGTGATGTCACCTTGACATACAAGTCCTCTCTCTGACCTTCCCTTGTCCCACAGAACATCGCTTGCCCAATTCCCCTTCTGGGTGGTGGACTTGTATCACTGACGCTGGAAGGTATTTTGATGGAGGGACTTCTCTCAAAACATTCCTGTCTGAACACCACTGAATAAAGCTTGCTGTTTGTGACTGCCTTTCATGTCTTGTCCCACAGAACATCGCTTGCCCAATTCCCCTTCTGGGTGGTGGACTTGTATCACTGACACTGGAAGGTATTTTGATGGAGGGACTTCTCTCAAAACATTCCTGTCTGAACACCACTGAAAAAAGCTTGCTGTTTGTGACTGCCTTTCATGGTACTGTCTCTTCCTTGGTCAATCACCTGTCCTCGAGGAAAGAGGAAAGAGAGTGAGCAAATTTTATCTGAACAATGGTAGTCAATTACAGGATGGGTTGCATAGATGTAATTGACTGACCCTAAACTTCCAAACTTTAGGGTCCAGTTATTCTGATGCTAGAATCAGCTGAGATATCTAGGTGCAAAACATAAGTAGAAATCTCCAGGGGCTTCTTTCTGGTACTAGGTGTTATAAAATATGACCACTGAATCAATTTGACCAAGAAAAATATGATGCTGAGAAATAGGGATGTCTTAACTCTACTCCTTAGAGAAATAAAAGATAACCATGGGGGAAAAGATTGCAATTAACACTATATTTTTCAACCAAATTGATATGTTTCTGAAAATTTTTATGTTAATTTATGTATTGTAATGTATCATCTTTTATGACCAATCAATTTATGTAGACTTTTATATGTATTGGGAAACACTTTATAGTTTTGGGAATTCTGTAGGTATCATTTTGAAAAATAAGGCATATATATTTTATTTGTTTAAAGCAAGGTGCATAGGAAAGCTTTAAAATAATACATAGAAATCAAGTGTATAAGAGTGCATTTATACATGGATTTAGATAAAATAGCCAATATGATCCTTTGTACAAAATGTTTCTTTAATTATTATAATTCTCTTTGAAAGCTTCCTCTCCCTCAAACTTTCAACATGTATATTTGAGTATATTTGGAACAACTTCATTTAGAAATAGGACCTATAAAATCATGCTTTCTAAGGAACATGAGTTAAAGTTTATGTATATGCTTGCATATATGTGTACCTGTATGCCTGTGAGTATTATGTTTATGCAAATGTGTAGAGTGTGTTTGTGGTGAGTAAACATGTGTGTTAAAGGGGCATCATAAAGATATTTCCTGATCCACTTAAAATAGGAAGAACTAGAATTCTCAGGGCTGGAATTTACTCTCATGAGACTTGCAGCCTGGTTAATGTCCTTTTATGCTGCAAGGGTTCCAATTATATTCCAATCCATGATGACTGTGTTTCCTTTGGGTTTGAAACTTCTATTGCATTAACAGAGAGTTAACTAATCTGACCCAGTAGGTGGGGTAAATAAAGCCTTCAATCATGTGCATTCTTAAGACAGTCAGCAAGTCATTCTGAGATGACAGATGAGGGATGACAGAGCTTTTGTGTTTACCAGGTGGGAGATGAATTTAGCTAGGGCAAGAAGGGAAAGAGCAATAGTGTAGGATCAAGAAGTACTGCTGAATTTCATTTCTTTATGTTTTTAGATGACCATCTGAATTCAAGTTAAATGTCATAAATTCTGGCATGGAATTCTACACTATAACACTAGTTGTTTTAATCAAAATTAGAGTTATTAACCTAATACTAATCAATATCCTCTGGTTCAATTTGGTGAAACAGCAACAAAATCATAAATCAAATTTTTTGCTTTATATTTAAATTGATACTAGAAAATATGGTTGTGTTATGGTTGTCTACTGAACTTCCCAAAACTGATGTAATTTCTGAATTAATTTATGTTTTAACACTGTGCTAGATCAAATTTTTGAATAGAAAAAAAACCCCCTATTTTTTAAATAAAATATATGGATAGGTCAACTTCTGTCATACTTTTTGAAATTTTATTTCTTTGTCAGTCATGTACCAGTCATCCTAACAATAGAATACTAATAATTTCTCCCTGCAGAGAATCATGGAGACTTGGTAGTTAATGAAAACTAACACAGAAAGAACTAAATCCAACACTTTCTGCTATCTAATTATCTCAGCATAATTAACTGTTTGCTAGATTTAGTGCCCAAATCCTTTTTTCCAAACTTAAATTTCATAGTCCTTTTGATTACA